>NC_056459.1:17248012-17548012 GCF_018296145.1 Oncorhynchus tshawytscha
GATAGCCTGAATAGAGATATAACATTTTGACAGCTCTTCTCTCTTTAGACTGTAACCATTTTGATTTAAGCATGTGTTTTAATAATGTACTCTGCATCAGATCTGAAGTCATCTTCAAAGTAGAACACGTGGACAGAAAAAACGGAGTCGTAGGTCAGGTTAGAGCCACGCCCCCCTGGTGTGACGATGAGACCAGCTGGTGTTTAATCCGAACACGATTCTGCAGCATCAATTTGCCACTGGACAGTTCCTCTAGGCAAGCTGACCGGTGTTGACTGTTAATATACCTGAATACTCAGCAAGGAAATAACACCAGTAACCTTTAAGCTTCATGACAAAAATGGAGTGAGAGACAGCTGAAGAATTGGACCAGCGAGGGGAACCGCTGTTTTGTGCATATGTAATATCTATTTTAATCGCGAAAAAGCAAATACACGATAATATACTACGGCTCATATGTTTGTCAATGAGTAAAAACAGTTTTGAATGCAGGGCATGTATCTAAGCAATAGTCGATCAATCACACTGTAGGCTACTTTTCCACGTTGCGCGCCTGCTGCTGTGGTGCGGCTGCTTTCGCCGCTCTGCCCGGTCTATCCACCGTCTCTAGGCTTCGAAGCCACGGTGAATTGCACTGCCAACTGAGCCGCAGCCATGGGTGGGAATTTGGGGTGCCACCGCTCGATCCCCAAAGATCCGACGGATTTCAGCAACAGCAAGCGCAAGTTTAGCGCAGCGTGCAACTTCAGCCACATCCTCGTGAACCAGGAGAGGTTGAATATCAACACGGCCACCGAGGAGGAGCTGATGACTCTACCGGGAGTGAACCGTATGGTAGCGCAGAATATCGTGCAGTATCGGGACTGCATTGCGGGGTTTAAAAAGGTAGAAGATTTGGCTCTCGTGAGTGGAATTGGTGCCGGAAAACTGGAGATCATCAGACTGGAAATATGCGTTTCGAGCAGGACGAGTTCGTCCCAACACTCGCCGTCGTCGCTGCGTAAAGACTTCGAGCCCCACCTGTCATGCACAGGTATGAACATTAATACCGCCACACCGGCGCAGCTCATGAGCATCCGTGGCATCACGGGTAAAATAGCGAATAACGTAGTAGAATACAGGTTAGAAAACGGTCCGTTTAAAAGCATCGAAGATTTGGTGAGGGTCAATCACATAAACTCGTCTCTATTGGACAAAATCCGCTTTCAAGTGTATGTGGAGCGTTCCAGAACACCTTCCACCAATACCAACGGGGGGTTGACATACACCACCAAATCTCATCCGAGCCCCACATCGTTCAGTCTCCTGAGTGAGGACCTGGATCTCCCAGTCGGGGGGCCGACTCGGATCATGTCGGTGCGGCCCGATGTGGAGCCTCCTTCGGGGATGCGGGAGGGGAAGGCGGTGGTCAGGATGGCTACCTGGAACCTCCAGAACTGCTCCTGTGAAAAAGCCAACAACCCTGGCATCAAAGAGGTCGTGTGTATGACACTGCTTGAAAATGAGTAAGTATTGATCTGAAACCTACAGACAAACTGTCCTTTTAATAGACATATGTTGTCCTGACATAATGACATGTTGTCCATTGTACAGTGTAATCTATCAATGTATCTAATCAATGTATAAAATATTTAGGAACAACTTCCTAATATTGAGTTGTGCACCCCCTTTTGCCCTCAGAACAGCCTAACTTTGTTGGGACATGGACAATAAACAGCCTGCTCTCATAGACTAGACATAACATGGTAAATGTAAATCCGAGTCCCTCAAATTAGTATATTATGTTTTGTATGGTTACTTTAATAAGGGTGGTTGATCACGGTGGATGGGTGGGCATATACAGTTGAAGTCAGAAGTTTACACACACTTATGTTGGAGTCATTAACTCGTTTTTCAACCACTCCACAAATTTCTTGTTAAACTATAGTTTTGGCAAGTCTGTTAAGACATCCACTTTATGCATGACACAAGTAATTTTTCCAATTGTTTACAGACAGATTATTTCACTTATAATTCACTGTATCACAATTCCAGTGGGTCAGAAGTTTACATGCACTAAGTTGACTGTGCCTTCAAACAGCTTGGAAATTCCAGAAAATTATGTCATGGCTTTAGAAGCTTCTGATAGGCTAATTGACATAATTTGAGTCAATTGAAGGTGTACCTGTGGATGTATTTCAAGGCCTACCTTCAAACCCGGTGCCTCTTTGCTTGACATCACAGGAAAGGAAAATAAATCAGCCAAGACCCCAGGAAAAAAACTGTAGACCTCCACAAGTCTGGAAATTGCTCCCAATGATGAACCAAATGCCTGAAGGTACCACGTCCATCTTTACAAAGAATAGTACGCAAGTATAAACACCATGGGACCATGCAGCTGTCATACTGCTCAGGAAGAAGACGGTAATCTGTACCTGATAGAGTAGGTGTATTCGGAAGTAAGCCGTCTGGCATGAGAGACTCATTGGGAAGAGGAGACTAGAGCAGACCCATAAGTTTTGACTGAACGGATGCACATATGCGTGCCCCAGGACCATCCATTTACTTTGTGCTGGTATAATTTATGCTATGAAATTCTGCAATTTCATTGGGGCAGTTCCCCCTCATAGCAAATAGCTGGAATAACACTTGCAATGTTTACATGGCCTATGCACCCATGGAAGCGGAGCTGTTGACGCTGGCAGTCCCTGAGGGGCAGAGTAGTAAGTAGCTGAACAGCATGGTTTCAACAATATATTTTTTTGAAACAGGAATATATACATATTTACTGCACTTTTATGAGCATTTTAAAACATAATCCATGAATGATATAATATACACTGGTGTACAAAACAATTAGAACGCCTGCTCTTTCCATGACAGACTGAGCAGGTGAAAGCTATGATACTTGTTAAATGCACTTCAATCAGTGTAGATGAAGGGGAGGAGACTGGTTAAAATATATATTTTTAAGCCTAGACAATTAATTGATTGTCTATGTATACCATTGAGGGTGAATGTGCAACTCAGTATTAGGAAGATGTTCATAATGTTTTGTTCACTTTCTATATACATTTTTTGTCAATCACAAGTGGGGGGCCGTCCCTAACGCCCTAATGGGTGGGCTGCCCCTGAATCTGCTACCGTCAGAACGTGTGTACCTGTCATGGTAATTTCGGCACCCAGAGTCAAATCTTACATGCAGTCCCAAATCCAATCTGTCACGAGAGAGTACTGTCGTCATGCACATGATCCCCTCGTGTCTTTCGCTTAATATAAAAAACACTAAATACTGCCCCACCCTAGTCTAAAAAAAAGTACACTGACGCACACTTATTTATTTTACTAAACTTCCCGAACCTCTAACCCTAATTCTAACCATAAACCTAACCCCTAAGCCTAAAAATAGCTTTTTTCCTTTAAGGGACCCCACTTGTTTAAATGTTTGTTTTTGTTTACTCCTGTGAGTTCTTCTGGTCCCCACAAGTATAGTTAAACATGCCCACATACACACCTACTAATGCAGAACTGAAAGTCCTACATGCACTACAATCAGAGAAAACAAAGCCCTTTCATAATGATTTTGACCACCGTTAGCACAGTACTTTGACCCCAGATACTTCCCTCCTTCCTCGTCTTCCTCTGTACAGGTTTGGAAGCGAAAGCTATTTTCAAAGCTATGATACTTCCCCTGGCTGTCCCTCCCTTTTCCTGTGTTCTGTCAGCCTGTAGGTGGGGGTCCTGGCTGGGGACATCGACGTGTAGAGAGGAGAGGGAACAACGGGAGAGAATGGGTGCAAGGGAGGGCGAGAAGGTGGATGGGAATAGAGCGAGGGAAGAAAGAAGGGGGAAAGGGAGGTGTAGTGAGGGAAGTTGGAGAGGGTGTTGTCTGTTTGCTTAGCGCTGAACTGTGGAGCGAAAGATCACAGGCAGCAGGGCTGATACTTGAGTTTACAGTGCAGGCTGAGCTGGATTGTCTTGGCCTGCCTCCAGCTAGCACAGGGAGCGAGTCACTGGAGTTCAATGAACTCCTCCGCTCTGTGCTGCACCTCACGGAACCAAAGGTTAGACAGACAATCGTAAACCAGTGCCGACCAGCCTGACGCAGCCTTGGAGGAGAGGAACACCCCTCGAGTTGTGTAATGAGTCAGCTGAGCGGTTGGTCTTCCTTCTACCAGTCCCTGGCTGAGACACAGACTGAGACTAAGGGAAAAGGGAAGTGGCCCCATCAGGCTAACTAGCTAGCAGGGACATGACAGGGAAAGGGAGGTTACTATAGGCTAGCAGGGACATGACAGGGATAGGGAGGTTACTATAGGCTAACAGGGACATGACAGGGAGGTTACTATAGGCTAGAAGGGACCTGACAGGGAGGTTACTATAGGCTAGCAGGGACATGACAGGGATAGGGAGGTTACCATTGGCTAGCAGGGACATGACAGGGATAGGGAGGTTACCATAGGCTAGCAGGGACATGACAGGGAGGTTAGGCTAGCAGGGTTAGGGAGGTTACTATAGGCTAGCAGGGACATGACAGGGAGGTTACTATAGGCTAGCAGGGACATGATGGGGATAGGGAGGTTACTATAGGCTAGCAGGGACATGACAGGGATAGCGAGGTTACTATAGGCTAGCAGGGACATGACGGGGATAGCGAGGTTACTATAGGCTAGCAGGGACATGACGGGGATAGGGAGGTTACTATAGGCTAGCAGGGACATGACGGGGATAGGGAGGTTACTATAGGCTAGCAGGGACATGACTGGGATAGGGAGGTTACTATAGGCTAGCAGGGACATGACAGGGATAGGGAGGTTACTATAGGCTAGCAGGGACATGACGGGGATAGGGAGGTTACTATAGGCTAGCAGGGACATGACGGGGATAGGGAGGTTACTATAGGCTAGCAGGGACATGACGGGGATAGGGAGGTTACTATAGGTTAGCAGGGACATGACAGGGAGGTTACTCTAGGCTAGCAAGGACATGACAGGGATAGGGAGGTTACCATAGGCTAGCAGGGACATGACGGGGATAGGGAGGTTACTATAGGTTAGCAGGGACATGACAGGGAGGTTACTCTAGGCTAGCAAGGACATGACAGGGATAGGGAGGTTACTATAGGCTAGCAGGGACATGACGGGGATAGGGAGGTTACTATAGGTTAGCAGGGACATGACAGGGAGGTTACTCTAGGCTAGCAAGGACATGACAGGGATAGGGAGGTTACCATAGGCTAGCAGGGACATGACGGGGATAGGGAGGTTACTATAGGTTAGCAGGGACATGACAGGGAGGTTACTCTAGGCTAGCAAGGACATGACAGGGATAGGGAGGTTACTATAGGCTAGCAGGGACATGACGGGGATAGGGAGGTTACTATAGGCTAGCAGGGACATGACGGGGATAGGGAGGTTACTATAGGTTAGCAGGGACATGACAGGGAGGTTACTCTAGGCTAGCAAGGACATGACAGGGATAGGGAGGTTACCATAGGCTAGCAGGGACATGACAGGGAGGTTACTTTAGGCTAGCAGGGTTAGGGAGGTTACTATAGGCTAGCAGGGGCATGATAGGGAGGTTACTATAGGCTAGCAGGGACATGACAGGGAGGTTACTATAGGCTAGCAGGGACATGACAGGGATAGGGAGGTTATCATAGGCTAGCAGGGACATGACAGGGATAGGGAGGTTACCATAGGCTAGCAGGGACATGACAGGGAGGTTACTCTAGGCTAGCAGGGTTAGGGAGGTTACTATAGGCTAGCAGGGACATGACAGGGAGGTTACTATAGGCTAGCAGGGACATGACGGGGATAGCGAGGTTACTATAGGCTAGCAGGGACATGACGGGGATAGCAAGGTTACTATAGGCTAGCAGGGACATGACAGGGATAGCGAGGTTACTATAGGCTAGCAGGGACATGACGGGGATAGCGAGGTTACTATAGGCTAGCAGGGACATGACGGGGATAGCGAGGTTACTATAGGCTAGCAGGGACATGACGGGGATAGGGAGAATTACTATAGGCTAGCAGGGACATGACGGGGATAGGGAGGTTACTATAGGCTAGCAGGGAAATGACAGGGATAGGGAGGTTACTATAGGCTAGCAGGGGCATGATAGGGAGGTTACTATAGGCTAGCAGGGACATGACAGGGAGGTTACTATAGGCTAGCAGGGACATGACAGGGATAGGGAGGTTACCATAGGCTAGCAGGGACATGATAGGGAGATTACCATAGGCTAGCAGGGACATGACAGGGAGTTTACTCTAGGCTAGCAGGGTTAGGGAGGTTACTATAGGCTAGCAGGGACATGACAGGGAGGTTACTATAGGCTAGCAGGGACATGACGGGGATAGCCAGGTTACTATAGGCTAGCAGGGACATGACGGGGATAGCGAGGTTACTATAGGCTAGCAGGGACATGACAGGGATAGCAAGGTTACTATAGGCTAGCAGGGACATGACGGGGATAGCGAGGTTACTATAGGCTAGCAGGGACATGACGGGGATAGCGAGGTTACTATAGGCTAGCAGGGACATGACGGGGATAGGGAGGTTACTATAGGCTAGCAGGGACATGACGGGGATAGGGAGGTTACTATAGGCTAGCAGGGAAATGACGGGGATAGGGAGGTTACTATAGGCTAGCAGGGACATGACAGGGATAGGGAGGTTACTATAGGCTAGCAGGGGGTTAATTCAGTTCAGTAGTACAGAGAATGTGTAGAATGGAGCTGCTGACACACAGTTGACTCATCTCTAGAAGAAAAACAAGTAGTCTGGCTAAGATGTTGAACAGCTGCATTACTTACAGACTCCAGCTATACCCTCTCTGTGTACTATGTTGTCAGGGAATGGTTGGCGAGGGAACGATAGGCCACAGAAATGCTGTAATGTCAGTTTTGCAAGATCGGTGCCATGCATTGCAATATTGATTTGTGCAATTTTTTCACTTTGGCTGTCACGAGGCATCTTCTTTTTTCTGAGCTAGTGGTTGGGGATCTTGTCAGTGTTATGCAATTACTACTGTGGAAATTAGATTGGGACATAAATGAGTAAAAACTGAGAAACCACATAGGTTAACCTTGGATGTGCAGCTCTTGAGAAAATAAACCCACATGCTGCCCTAAACATACTCTCTCTCTAGGTCAACCTCTACAGGGTTAGTGAAAAAGAACTTCCAAGGTTTCAATGTGTCTGAACTGATTTGATGTACTGAGGAGTCCACTCTTGTTTTTACATTGAGGGCAAATGAACAACTGCTTTCACTGCAGTCTGAACTTCTATACAATCATCCCTAAAAAAACTCCCCCCACCCCAAGGCATGTCTGACACACTGACGACAGGGGTGTGGATTAGATACCTATTGGAATGTGTTCTGATTTTCATAATTAGTGAGGTTTGTCATTAGAACCCTGACAGTGTTTCTGATATAAATCGATTCAACTGGACCAACACAATAACAGAAACAATGTGTTCTGTGTTCATCTGAATGGACATGATCTGATAACGGAAAATCGGATCAGCGTATCTAGTTAGCTATTCAAAGGTCAGTCGATCAGTCTTGTAATGTAATCATCCAATGATTCCCATCACCACACAATCTCTGGACAAGATCTTCCCGACTTCTAAACAGATTACTGGCATTACAGATCAACTGTGTTCTCTCGCTTCTGATATTGAAGCATTATGTTCTTTCCGTACATATTTATCCGTGGAAGAAGTGGTCAGAAAGTGATTTTTAAGACCTGAATGCCAAAACATTTAGGATGGAGGTGTTCAAAGTTGACACATTTTGCATACCCTACCATGAGACATCCATGCCTTCATCACTGCAAAAGATAAATGTTTGATATCATTTAAAAGATTACAAACAGTGTTGTCAAACTATATTTGATACTTTCTTGAAAAAACACAGCACCCTGTATTCAAGAGCTGATGGTAGGCACAGCACCCTGTATTCAAGAGCTGATGGTAGGCACAGCACCCTGTATTCAAGAGCTGATGGTAGGCACAGCACCCTGTATTCAAGAGCTGATGGTAGGCACAGCACCCTGTATTCAAGAGCTGATGGTGGGCACAGCACAAACACCGCCGATGTAAAATAGGGTCCAAGCTACAACGTATGTGAAAATTGTAACAAAATCAGAGTTTAACATAACTGATCTAAAAACAGGTGTTGGTGCTGCCTGCCTGCCACTCACCATGTGAATCCCTGTCCTAGTACATGATGGGAAGGTCACATCTACATCTCACCTGCAACAGCAGGTCTGTCCCCCGACTCACAGAACAGACTGCCTTTTAAAACAGACAGCATGACTCTGTGCTGGACTCTACTGCAATGGTACACACCCTCTGTGCACCCCAATGAAATCGGGAGCTATCTGAGAGGCACCGTTTCTCTCAGCCCTGTCAGCGTGTTTTGTGTGTGTGTGAGAGACAGGATGATGCTGAGGTCATGAGCGGTGGTGATGGGGAGGTCGCCGCTGACAGGAATGTGTGTGCTGTTAACACTCAGATCAAGCTCCAGAGGGAGAAGGTGCTGGTGGAAGATTCCATCAGCGCAGCAGTTTGTGGCAACAGACTGCGTGAGAAGCATTGCCCAGAAAACACTGCTTCTCTCAGTGCCAGGACAGGAGCCATCATGCCCAGTCCATTCTGTAGCTGTAACAGTTTACACTGGTACACTCTGTCTTGAAACCAGTATTGCACTGGTTCTCAATTGACCTGAAAACCAAGCTACACTGAGACACCATCTCTCAAACCAGTCTGCACTTATACACCACTATCTAGTACAGTAGACTGAGACAGGATTATTCCAAGGTGACCTTCATGCTGCAGCTCGTTTATTTTAGTTACAAAACGATATCAGTGTTATCAGATTTACTCTTATCTGACCAGTACAGACTTTTCCTTCATTGTGTATTCAGTGTGTGTGTGTGCGTACGTCTACAGTAGATTTCCTACCCAAGTAAATCATTCTAAGTTTCTGCGTGACAGTGGGTCTTTTCTCCATTGTAATGACATTGAGGGATTACAGTTTCTCTCTGAGCCGTATATAGTGTGACTCTGCTCTCCCTCTTCTCTGATGCAGTGTGGATCTTTATGACCTTTGCTGCAAGCCCCCTCCAACTTTTTTCATTCTGTGTGTGTGTGTGTGCGTGCACACACTCGCTCTCTCTTGTTTGTACATTGCAGTAGAGCCCTTTACTCATTCTTTTTAATGTTTTTTTTGGTGCTTGCCTTAATTGTTGACAGGGAGAATTTGTTAATCTGCCTATCCTGTCGAGCTGTGAGGAGAATTGAGTGAGCATTGGAGGAGTTTGAACATAATAACATCCTGTTATTTTTATACATTTTGTTACATTACAGCCTTTATTAGGTAAATTCAATTGATTGGACATGATTTGGAAAAGCACACACCTGTCTATAAGAGGTCCCACAGACAGTGCATATCAGAGCAAAAACCAAGCCATGTGGTCCAAGGAATTGTCCGTAGAGCTCCGAGACAGGATTGTGTCGAGGTACAGATCTGGGGAAGGGTACCAAAAAAAAATTCTGCCGCATTGAAGGTCCCCAAGAACACAGTGGCTTCCATAATTCTTAAATGGATGAAGTTTGGAATCACCAAGACTCCTAGAGATTCCTAGAGCACCATTCCTACGGTGAAGCATGGTGGTGGCAGCATCATGCTGTGGGGATGTTTTTCAGTGGCAGGGACTGGTAGACTAGTCAGGATCGCGGGAAAGATGAATGGCGCGAAGTACAGAGATCCTTGATGAAAACCTGCTCCAGAGCGCTCAGGACCTCAGACTGGGGTGAAGGTTCACCTTCCAACAGGACAACGACCCTAAGCACACAGCCAAGACAATGCAGGAATGGCTTCGGAACAGGTCTCCAAATGTCCTTGAGTGGCCCAGCCAGAGCCCGGACTTGAACCCGATTGAACATCGCTGAAGACACTTGAAAAGAGCTCTACTGCGACGCTCCCCATACAACCTGACAAAGCTTGAGAGGTTCTGTAGAAAAGAATAGGGGGAAACTCTACATACAAGGTTTGACAAGCTTGTAGCATCATACTCAAGGCTGTAATTGCTGCTAAAGGTACTTCAACAAACTACTGAGTAAATGGTGTGATTACTTATGTAAATGTTATTTCATATGTTTTTACTAGAGGTCAACCGATTAATCAGAATGGCCGTTTTAATTAGGGCCGATTTCAAGTTTTCAAAAATCGGAAATCGGTATTTTTGGCCACCGATTTGGCCTATTATTATTATTATTATTATTATTATTATTATTATTATTATTATTATTATTATTATTTATTTATTTTTTTACACCTTTTTATTTAATCTTTATTTATTTTAATTTAAGGATATGCATATTCTTGGTATCATTTGAAAGGAAACACCTGAATTTTGTGGAAATGTGAATTGAATGTAGGAGAATATAACACAATAGATCTGGTAGAAGAAAATACAAGGAAATAAACATACGTTTTCTGTTTTTTTATTGTTGCTGCATCTTTCAAATGACCAAGAACAGCCAGACATGCTGGGGATGAAGAAAATAAGATGGCAACAATAGCTGAGCAAAGTTTTGGACAGATAACTTCAAAAATGAGCGAGCTACATGACATTGAGCATGAAGTCACCCAGGTGTCCCACACAAATGTACCCAAGTGGCCGAATTGGTACAGTGATACATTTTGAAGGAAATGACTATATACAAAATACATAAATGCTATTCTAACACCCCCCTCCCTCAAAAATAAATATATATATATATATATATATATTTTTAATCTAAAAAAAATAAAACAAACAATTAACAAGGGTAACTATTTACATATTTTCAATTTCAAATATTGTGAAGACCCTCAGTCCTCTACGCAATATTGTGCTGCTGCTGCCATGGCCCATAGCAGTCTCTTTCTGCTGTAAAGCAGAGGCTTACTGAACAGGTTGTGCAGGTGATGGGGCATTTCCTGTGACAAAGGGCACAACGACGTCTCCCTACTGTGCCCTTTTTGCCCTGAGGCACATTCATGCCTGCAGAGATGAATCTGGGCAGGTATCCTATCAGTGCATCTGACAGGTCCACACCTCCCATGCTCTTGTTGTAGTCCTTCACAGCAGCTGGAATGGGGATGTTTTTTGTGGTCCATGCCCCGGGACCGTCCTTCACACGCCTGATGACGTATCTATCTATTTCCTCTATAATTTGGGTTGAATCTGTATACCTAGACTTTTTTAGCTTTTCCTGATTTATTCGCCATATTTTAAATATATAAACTTGCTGAAAATGCTTTTGAATATGTACTGCTAAAAGCGTAACACCTGTGGCTCTGTCAAGTAGGATTTGCAATGGCGAATGAACCTGACAATGGCTGGTCTTCGAACGTATAACCATTACATATTGCCATTTACCTCAGCTCATTGGCTATCTTCCAAGCTAAATTTCAAGATGATCAGTGGTCATTGGGCCAAAATACAGTCAATCGACCGGTCCTACCATTGGTGCGCAATGATGTCATTGATTGGTGTCTTCAAATCAGTTTGTTTCGGTCAATATGTCCCAGGAAAAGAACCATGAAGTATGGTTGTGTTAGTAACAACCAGAGGATTGCAATGAAACCAACCATGACTGAATAAACGTTTGTTTAGTGTGTGTAATTACCACGAACGCATCTTCCAAAGTTGAATGAGACAGAAATCATGACGCAAGCGGTTTACAAAGTGTTAGGCTATAAAAATGGATTTTATCAAACAAAACAAACATTCAGTAGTTAGGACACTTGGCATTGCCACCCAGAGGAAGATCTTCAATGGTAAGCGATTTATTTTATTGTTATTTCTGACTTTCATGACACTAATGCTTGGTTAGAAAATGCTAGTAATACGTGTGTGTGCGTGGCGCCGTCCTCAGAAAATAGCATGTTTGCTTTGGCAGTAAAGGCTTTTTGAAATCTGACACAGCGGCTGGATTAAGACGTTCATCTTTTAAATGATGTAAGATACATGTATTTGTAAGAATGTTTAAAACAACAAATGGTGTATTTAGAATGTTTACTATAACAAATGGTGTATTTAGAATGTTTACTACAACAAATGGTGTATTTAGAATGTTAGCTCTGCAGTTTCACCGGATGTTGGCCTGGTGGGAGGTTAGCGTCTCACCTACCCTAGAGAGGTTTTAAATAGAACGCTCTAACCACCTGCCTCATTGCAATCCACAAGGAGCCTGCCTGTTACGTGAATGCAGTAAGCCAAGGTAAGTTGCTAGCTAGCATTAAACTTATCTTAAAAAACAATCAATCAATCATAATCACTAGTTATAACTACACATCGTTGATGGTATTACTAGTTTATCTAGCGTGTCCTGCGTTGCATATAATCAATGTGGTGCGTATTCGCGAAAAAGACTGTCCTTGCTCCAATGTGTACCTAACCATAAACTTCAATGCCTTTCTTAAAATCAATACACAGAAGTATATATTTTTAAACCTGCATATTTAGCTAAAAGAAATCCAGGTTAGCAGACAATATTAACCAGGTGAAATTGTCACTTATCTTGCGTTCATTACACGCAGAGTCCGGGTATATGCAACAGTTTGGGCCGCCTAATTTGCCAGAATTGTACGTAATTATGACAACATTGACGGTTGTGCAATGTAACAGGAATATTTAGACTTAGGGATGCCATCCCTTAGATAAAATATGGAACGTTTCCGTATTTCACTGAAAGAATAAGCGTCTTGTTTTCGAGATGATAGTTTCCTGATTCAACCATATTAATGACCTAAGGCTCGTATTTCTGTGTGTTATTATGTTATAATTAAGTCTATGATTTGATAGAGCAGTCTGACTGAGCGATGGTAGGCACCAGCAGGCTCGTAAGCATTCATTCAAACGTTTTGCCAGCAGCTTTTCATTGTGCTTCAATGGGGCGGCAGGGTAGCCTAGTGGTTAGAGTGTTGGACTAGTAACCAGAAGGTTGCAAGTTCAAACCCCTGAGCTGACAAGGTACAAATCTGTCGTTATGCCCCTGAACAGGCAGTTAGGCTAAATTGATTTTATTGATGTATTATATAAAGTTAAAATAAGTGTTCATACAGTATTGTTGTATTATTACAAATACACTTAAAAAATCGGCCCGATTTAATCGGCATCGGCTTGTTTTGGTCCTCAAATCAGTATCGGCATTGAAAAATCATAGTCGGTCGACCTCTACTTTTTACTTTGTCATTATGGGGTATTGTGTGTATATTGCTGAGAATTATACAGTATATATTTTTAAATCAATTTTAGAATAAAGCTGTAACAATGTGAAAAAGTCAAGGTGTCTGAAGGTGGTTGAGAGAATGCAAAGTGTGCAAAGCTGTCATCAGGGCAAAGGGTGGCTACTTTGAAGAATCTCAAAAGTAAAATATATTTTGATTTGTTTAACCCTTACTACATGACTCCATAGATGTGTCTTATTTCATAGTTTTGATGTCTTCCTACATGTAGAAAATATAGTCAAAATAAAGAAACCCTTCAATGAGTAGGTGTGTCCAAACTTCTGACTGTGTGTGTAAATTCCACTCTCCTGTAAGGTCGTGGTCACACTAGCATCAGGTCCCATGTGTGCACTGCAGCCAGGTCACCCGTGGTCAGTGCAAGGAGGCAGTGGAGTCCCAGAGGCTTTATTGTAGCCTCACATTGTGTGATCACACCTAGAGAAGAGGAAGGGCTGTTGTCATCCTCCTAGAGAGCTCTGGCTCCAGACCTGTTTGTGTTCACTATCTCTGATTGCGTAGTTCCTGTTTGGAGACCAGAGATGTCGAGATCTCTCTCACAATCTATTATGAAAGAATTAGGGTTTTAGGGTAGGGTGAAAGCTCTAGTGTGGTGGGTAAGCAAAAGCATCAAACCATTTGAAGACCACAACCAAAGCAGCTAAAAAAAGTTCCTTTTGTGCTGGTTATGGAGTGTTCCTTTGCAAATGGGTCCATAGTACATTATGTAATAATTTGTCTCCATATACTATCAGTCGATTATATTGCTGCGAAATAGTCTCCTATCTCTGGGTGGACTCTCTGCTGTCCTTATCAGTTAAGTCTTGTCGGTCGTCCCTGCCTTCTCGTTTATGCTATTTGTCATTCCCTCCCTCTTTTTATGGACTGGGTGCTCCTGTGAACCACCACCACCTCATCAGTCCCTAGCAGAGAAGAACGAGAGGCTAACGTTGACACGTTTTTCTTCTACTTATATTAGCAGATGCGGCGTTGCATAATGGGTCAAAGTCAGAACAGATGCAACAGCAGTGTTGTGTATTGTTCAATAATAACTGCTGGAAAACAGCCAACCTAAAGTGCTAGAGACGTGTTTGGCAGTAGAGAGTGGCAGGGCACGAATCCTGCTAGTCCACTTCTCCAGTCACATCCACAGTGACTGAGCTGAATGCTAGAATTAGAAAATCAGTCTAGGCTTAGCTGTCCTGTCTGTCTCCTGATATAAACTCAGCAATAAAAGAAACGTCCTCTCACTGTCAACTGTGTTTATTTTCAGCAAACGTAACGTGTAAATATTTGTATGAACATAAGATTCAACAGCTGAGACAAACTGAACAAGTTCCACAGACATGTGACTAACAAAAATTGAATAATGTGTCCCTGAACAAAGGGGGTGGGTGGGGGAGATCAAAATCAAGTCTGTCAGTATCTGGTGTGGCCACCAGCTGCATTATGTACTGCAGTACATCTCCTCCTCATGGACTGCACCAGATTTGCCAGTTCTTGCTGTGAGATGTTACCCCACTCTTCCACCAAGGCACCTGCAAGTTTGCGGACATTTCTGGGGGGAATGGCCCTAGCTCTCACCCTCCGATCCAACAGGTCCCAGACGTGCTCAATGGGATTGAGATCCGGGCTCTTCGCTGGCAATGGCAGAACCCTGACATTCCTGTCTTGCAGGAAATCACTCACGGAACGAGCAGTATGGCTGGTGGCATTGTCATGCTGGAGGGTCATGTCAGGATGAGCCTGCAGGAAAGGTACCACATAAGGGAGGAGGATGTCTTCCCTGTAACGCACAGCTTTGAGATTTCCTGCAATGACAACAAGTTCAGTCCGATAATGCTGTGACACACCACCCCAGACCATGATGGACCCTCCACTTCCAAATCGAATCCGCTCCAGAGTACAGGCCTCAGTGTAACGCTCATTCCTCCAACGATAAACGCGAATCCGACCATCACCCCTTGTGAGACAACCTCGACTCGTCAGTGAAGAGCACTTTTTGCCAGTCCTGTCTGGTCCAGTGAAGGTGGGTTTGTGCCCATAGGCGATGTTGTCGCCGGTGATGTCTGGTGAGGCCCTGCCTACAACAAGCCTTCGGTCCAGCGCCTCCGCAATAGGCTGAGAGTCTGAGCACTGATGAAGGACTTGTGCGTTCCTTGTGTAACTCAGGCAGTTGTTTCCATGCTGTACCTGGGACCACAAATTATGAAATTATGTCGTGACAAACATCCCCTCAGCCAATTTCATTCCCAACGCCTTGTCAACATTTGCTGCATCACATGACGTAAGTCTGTCACAACTACGCAGAACCAACTCATTTAGGGCCGTCATTATTACTGCCACCTACATTTGCCACATATCGTGATTGTGTCTTACATCATTACTGTTATCCCAACAGATTGTCTTCATTCATGGAGTACATGTGGGCCACAGCAACCCACCATGTAACTGGCCCAGTTTCACCAATACTTTATGAAAGAATGCAATCTGTTGAAAGGCTTTTTTTTAATGATCGGCGTGGAGCTAAGCTTGTGGTGGCCTCTGCAGTAGCAGCAGCGTTTCACAAATAGAAACCCCCCTGCCTATGCAACCTCATTTCGCTGCCTCTTTTTAGGATTATCTAGCACATAGCGAGAGGCTCTTCACAATAGACATAAAATACACTAGACTACATGTTTTAGCCTGGAGAAAATGGAGTTTCATTTTTCACTGCCGTAGATGTAATTATCTAATTAAAGTTAATCAGCCTTGATCAATACTGTGGACAGGGGGCCATAAAACACTACCTGGTCGGCATTGGAGCCTGAAGATGTGCAGTAAAACATGAGGCGCTGTGAAATATTTCCATAATGGACATAATGTAACAGTGGTGTGTGTTATCCGATCTGTGAAATAGGCCTGTGAAATACCTCTTCTGTTATAACAGTAGTCCGTAGTCTAAGCCCTCCGTTGGAGATAAAAACAATTCTAAATCCCATTATCAAATGAGGTTTCTCTGGTGCGTATTTGTTTTAAACAAGTCTGAATGAGTCAGTGAATGACTGAGGAATGTTCAGTTTACTCATTTAGTTAATAGACAGCAGTGAAGGAGACGTGAACAGTGTGTACAGCAGGATGGAGAGAGAATAGTGCTTAGCTCTTTTTTTATTATGCTGACTAGTGGGCAAGAAAAACAATTAGAAAGTAAATAGATGAATTTTTACGAGAGCATGGAACCTACTTTACTATCTCTGCACCAACTGGCCCAACGCTCTTAACCACTAGGCTACCTGCCACCCATAGTTCAGTCTCCTCTCCCCCCTCTGCTATTCTCTGCATAATCAATTATTTTCATGCATCTGAAATGGCACCCTATTCCCTAGTGCACTGCTTTAGATTCGAGCCGCTGTGTATAGTGCACTATGTAAGGAATAGTGTGCCATTTCAGACATATCCATTGAAGTTAATCACATGGTGCTTCAGGGGAAAAGACTGAGTCATGTTATGTGTTGTAGAGACAGGAACATCCTCGATATGGACGGAGGCCCGCTGTGTTTACTCATAACTTTTGTGGTTGTTGTGTAAATAATGCATTGGCCTCTACCAGAAGTGTGTGTGTGTGTGTGTGTGTGTACTATCCTATCATATGGCTAATAATAACACAAAAGTCAGCTTGGATAACAGAGATTAAATCACCACTGTTTTATTGATGCATCCATGTGTCTTACACCATCTTTGTCTCATTTTCTCTCTCCAGCATCAAGTTACTGGCCGTCCAAGACCTGGTAGATCGGGAGGCCCTTGACAAGGTACAGTGTAGCAGACCCTTACTTCACCTACTAGATAAAACACCTTTTCTTATTGATTTGGGGAGTAAAGCTGTGTGTACCTATTAGTCCACCAGTACAGATCATCTTTATGTTTGTGATAATTATGAGATGCTCTTGACAATAAAAACATGTAGCGATCCTCCCTCGATTGCTGTCTCTCTCACCCACTTAACCTTCTGTTCTTTCTCAATTAAGCATAATTCTCTTTCTCCCTCTCTCTCTCTCTCTCACACACAGCTGTTACTAAAAGTCTGCTCCAGCACTGATATAAACACCAATATCATCTAGACACTGGCCAACATTTTACTTGTAAACACACAAATGATCTTCAGACTAGATCTGATCTGTTATCTATACGTCTATCCCTTTAACTGAGTGCATATTCACCAAACATCACCGTCCTATTGCTTCGTTATTGTACATCAGGCAGCCCCTAGATATGACCTTCTCTGATTCTGTCCACAGCTACATTCTCCTGACCTCATTACCAAAGTAGAGCACAGATGTGCATAGAGAACCTCTAATGGGTTGATGACATCACATCCAGTAATGGAGAAGCAGGTATTTTAGCGGTATACAGCAGCATACCAGGGCAGTGTCCCCCATCTCTATCTCCTCGCACTCGTAAAGAAGACACCTTCTCCCTTTCTCCACACCTACCGTAGCAACTACTGACTTATTTATAGTGGTGAAAGCACAGGAGAGTGTCTTCACCGTTCACACTCTAAATGTTTGCCTTGAAATGGAACACAGTTTACACCGAGGGGGGGAGAGAGACCTTATGTGATGTGCTCCTGGAGAGAGAACTAGGTCGGCAGAGCTGCTGTCTCTCAGAGAGTTACAGAGAGAAAGGTCCTCTCTAAAGAGAGGGATTGATAGTTTCTCTCTAAAGAGAGGAGGGAAGGGAGCTGAAAGGAAAATACAGGCGGAAGGAAGGGGGTTGCTCTATGAAGAGAAATTATCCATCGATTCCTCTTTCCGCTCGTCTTCCACATATACAATGTTCTCTATCTCTGCAGTGCAGGCAGTCAGTGAGTCATGAAGTCTGAACGGTTCTGATTTCACACCATGTCCAAACCCAAAGGCTACGCAGTCACTGCTCTAACATCACATCTGTCCTCCTTGTCTTATTCCCCAAACGAATTCAGCAACTCTCTGTAGGGATTCTTTAACTCGCCAATGGAATTCCACAAATTGAATGTTAGATAAAATTCCAAAACTGAAATTACTTCATTTTTTCACCTTTATTTAACCAGGTAGGCCAGTTGAGAACAAGTTGTCATTTACAACTGCGACCTGGCCAAGAGAGCAAAGCAGTGGGACAAAAACAAAACGGAGTTACACATAGAAAAGTCTATATACAGTGTGTGCAAATGTAGTAAGATTAGGGAGGGAAGGCACATAAGTATTCAGACCCTTTTGCTATTGAGCTCAGGTGCATCCGGTTTCCATTGATCATGCTTGATGTTTCTACAACTTGATTGGAGTCCACCTGTGAGAAATTCAAATGATTGTTAATGATTTAGAAAGGCACACACCTGTCTATATAAGGTCTCACCGTTGACAGTGCATGTGAGAACAAAAACCAAGTCATGAAGTCGAAGGAATTGTCCGTAGAGCTCTGAGACAGGATTGTGTCAAGGCACAGATCTGGGGAAGGGCACCAAAAAATGTCTACAGCATTGAAGGTCCCCAAGAACACAGTGGCCTCCATTTTTAAATGTCCCCAAGAACACAGTGGATTCCATTTTTAAATGGAAGTAATTTGGAACTACCAAGACTGAGCAATCGGGGGAGAAGGGCCTTGGTCAGGGAGGTGACCAAGAACCCAATGGTCACTCTGACAGAGCTCCAGAGTTCCTCCATGGAGATGGTTGACCTTCTGTAAGGTTCTTCCATCTCTGCAGCTTTCCACCAGTCAGGCCTTTATGGTAAAGTGGCCAGAAGGAAACCACTCCTCAGTAAAAGGCACATGACGGCCCACTTTGAGTTTGCCAAAAGGCACCTAAAGGACTCATGATCCATGAGAAAGAAGATTCACTGGTCTGATGATTGAACTATTTGGCCTGAATGCCAAGTGTCACATCTGGAGGAAACCTGGCACCATCCCTACGGTGAAGCATGGTGGTGGTATCATGCTGTGGGATGTTTTTCAGTAGCAGGGACTGGGAGGCTAGTCAGGATCGAGGGAAAGATGTACAGAGAGATGCTTGATAACCTGCTCCAGAGCTCGCAGGACCTCAGACTGGGGCAACAATTCACTTTTCAACAGGACAATGACCTTAAGCACACAGCCAAGACAATGCAGGAGTGGCTTCGGGACAAGTCTCTGAATGTCTTTGAGTGGCCCAGCAAGAGCCCGTACTTGAACCCAATCAAACATCTCTGGAGAGACCTGAAAATAGCTGTGCAGCGACGCTCCCCATCCAACCTGACAGAGCTTGAGAGGATCTGCAGAGAAGAATGGGAGAAACTCCCCAAATACAGGTGTGCCAAGTTTGTAGCGTCAAACCCAAGAAGACTCCAGGCTGTAATCGCTTATTGAGCAGCTGCCTCCAGGGGTGATGGCACTACTACTGGACAAACCCCCAACACAAATACATTATTTGATTGGCTTTCTATCTGTCATTTGTTTACCTTTAATCTCTGCAAATATGGTCAACACATCTTATGAGGTGTCCATCTGTGATGCAGCATGACACACCACACGCTATGACACTATGACTAAAGCAGCAGTTTGAGTTGGCGTATTTACTGACTGACATTTTTCACTGTTTAGTCACTCTAAGCATGTAGCAGTCTTGGTCACTGTTTTCTTGTTCTGTTTTGTAGTTAAGGAACCTTCTGTGGTTTATGGTGAATTACTGAGCAATGATTCCTTTTCCCCTAAAAGATTACTCTTGGTGTTCTTCTAGTTGTTTACCAGGCTTTGCTAGTGTAAGCTTCAGAACAACTTGACTGTGTCAACCTGAGTTTCATTAGGGCTGAGGCTGACTGGCAGTAGGGACTTTCACATACACATTTCTTAGGCCAGTGCTAGCATTAAACCTAGGTTAAATCTGACCAAGGTGACTTACCCTTGTTTCACACAAGCACTTGTTAACCCTGGGCTAACCAAACAACAATCAGTAGTAGAGTAACATGGTGGAGGTAACCATCATCTAGTCAGTTGGTTACATCACAACACACACCCACACTATTTACAATTTTCACCCTTACGAACACCCCCCACAATATTGCTGTCTATCTTCCCGTTTCACACTCCCACACATTTCCTTTTTTCTTTCCCTCAGACTAGTACTGTATTTATCTATTGTGTAACAGTAGTGAAACGTGGTAGTGGTGTGGATTTGCGACGCTTCCTTATTTCCATGACAACAAGTAACAATCTGGAATAAAGCACTCACTGCTGCTAAAACATCCAATGTCTCCATGGTGACCAGGTAGTGTTTTATGCCCCCTCCCCAGTATTGATCAAGGCTGATTAACTTTAATTCGGGCTGCCCCCCTTTTGAAGGCCATTTGATCAACCAGGGGGATGGCTCAGTCAGTCTCAACTTACTGTTGCGAGTTACAATAGGTGCTATTTTGACATTTGATTGTGCATTAAGTTTTTCTCTTATGTCAGTCACTGATAGTCAGTTAGTCCATGTCAACTAAATAGAATAATTTACCAATCAAAATATATCTAAACTTGTAGTATTCATGGATGAATAACTGCCAAGGGGGGCCACCATAGATTTTGTTGTCAGTGACTAAGATGTCATTTAAAATCTGCAAACATTTCTCTCCGCCCTATGGGAAAATTGTGTAGAATTGCAGGAAACTTGCTTTAAAACCAAAAAGAAATGACACAACATTAACTCTACAATGTAAAAGGAGTTTTCTATGGTGGGGTATGGTGGCGCAACTGCCACCCGCAGTTCCGATTTTCTTTTGTGGCCCCCACCCCATCAGAGTTCCCCATCATTGTGCTAGATTAGTGGTTCCCAAACTTTTTTATTGTCCTGTACCCCTTCAAACATTCAACCTCCAGCTACGTACCCCCTCTAGCACCAGGGTCAGGGCACTCTCAAATGTTGTTTTTTGCCATCATTGTAAGCCTACTACTACACACACACACACACACACACACACACTATATAATACATTTGTTAAACATAAGAAAGAGTGTGAGTTTTTGTCACAACCCGGCTCGTGGGAAGTGACAAAGAGCTCTTATAGGACCAGGGCACAAATAATAATAATCCATCATTTCTCTTTATTTAACCATCTTACATATAAAACCTTATTTGTTCATCAAATTGTCACTCGTCGCTCGCTCTGAGACCTTGAAGTAGTTGTTCCCCTTGCTTTGCAAGGGCCGCGGCTTTTGTGGAGCGATGGGTATTGATGCTTCGAGGGTGGCTGTTGTCGACGTGTGCAGAGGGTCCCTGGTTCGAGCCCAGGTTGGGGAGAGGAGAGGGACGGAAGCTATACTGTTACACCTGTATTTAGTTTTCATGCTAGTGAGGGCCGAGAATCCACTCTCACATAGGTACGTGGTTTGCAAAGGGCATCCATGTCTTAACAGCGCGATTTGCCAAGACTATATATATATTATATATTATATATATAAGACTATATATTATATTTTCAGAGAACAACTTGTTGTGATTTCGATGAGGCTCTCTTGTTCAGATATCGGTAAGTGGACTGGAGGCAGGGCATGAAATGGATAATGAATCCAGGTGTTTGTCGTTTGTTTCGAGAGAGTACTTGTGTAATTGTGCACCCAGACACTCCGGTGCTCTGACAATTTCACATTGTCCGTGAGCTTGATATCATTTGCACACAAAAAAATCATACAATGATGGAAAGACCTGCGTGTTGTCCTTGTTAATGCAGACATAAGCATTCTCCAACTTAATCAAAGCCTCAATTTTGTCCCGCACATTGAATATAGTTGCGGAGAGTCCCTGTAATCCTAGATTCAGATCATTCAGGCAAGGAAAAAACATCACCCAAACTCTGTATCATGCAAGCGGTCAGACAAGGGAAAATTATGGTCAGTAAAAACTTTAAGCTCGTCTCTCAGTTTAAAAAAACGTGTCAATACTTTGCCCCTTGATAACCAGCGCACTTCTTTCTGTATGTTGTAAAAGCATTAAATGGTCGCTGCTCATATCATTGCATAATGCAGAAAATACACATTCAGGGGCCTTGCTTTAACAAAGTTAACCATTTTCACTTTATTGTCCCAAACGTCTTTCAATCTGTCATGCATTCCCTTGGCAGCAAGAGCCTCTCGGCGGATGCTGCAGTGAACCCGAGTGGTGTCGGGAGCAACTGCTTGCACATGCATTACCACTCCACTATGTCTCCCTGTCATGGCTTTTGCACCATCAGTACAGATACCAACACATCTTGACCACCAAAGTCAATTTGATGTCACAAAGCTGTCCAGTACTTTAAACATATCCTCTCGTGTTGTCCTGGTTTCCAGTGGTTTGCAGAAGAGGATGTCTTCCTTAATTGACCCCCCATAAATGTAACGAACATATACCAGGAGCTGTGCCAGGCCCGCCATGTCTGTTGACTCATCCAGCTGTAACACATTTAATTCACTGGCTTGTATGCGAAGCAGTAATTGTTTCAAAACATCTCCTGCCATGTCACTGATGCGTCGTGAAACAGTGTTGTTTGATGAAAACATTGTCTGTATAGTGGGTTTTTTGGGGCCTTTTTCCCCAGCATTGTCCCAGCCATATCCACGGCAGCAGGAAGAATTAAGTCCTCCACAATAGTATGGGGCTTGCCTGTCCTAGCCACTCGGTAACTCACCATATAAGACGCTTCTAGACCCTATCTATTAATGGTATCTGTTGCTTTTATACGTCTTACTACTTACTATACATGTTTTACTATTTTTCAAATTGTCATGTTTCTAAATGTCTGCGCAAGAGGGAAGGTTTCCAGTGAGAGAGTAACGGTTAATGTGATTGGATGTTAATTATTTGACTAGGCTACCTGTATTTGACATTGTTATTTCGCTGAACACCAGAAGGTTTAATTTTATTTTTGGCTGTGAAACAAGGCTACTCAGGCGAGGGGGGGAAAACCCTCATCCAAATGTATAGCCCCTTTGGAAAATATAAATGTACTGTTTGAAAATGTGAAGGGTAAAAAAGTGATGTGAATCCCATTTTTATTTTGCATTGCCCCGACGGTATTGCTTACCCCAGTTTGGGAATAGCTGTGCTAGATGATTACATTCGCAGGTCTCGGGAGCTGTGCCAAGGCCTCCTCTATACCCACGTCTTGGTTCATCCCTGGTTGAATTATGGCTGCGCGTTTATTGTTCCTGGGTAGAGCTGCCTTCCATCCATCCTCATATCTCCCTCCACTTCTGTCGGATCCAGGCATCATGGCAATAGTAAATCCTGCTTGCTTTCTTCCGGCTGCCATTTTGAAACTTTTGTTATTAGCATCATTTATGGTGGGCTACTTGTCGCTGTGTCAGACTGAGTTGGTTCTTGACATTAATGAGGCCGACAGGAGAGGACGATGGGGTATTTATTGATGGTAGTCACACTGCGTTAAAGACCCTCTGCTTTTCTGGTTCCCCATAGGGAAGCTCTCCCTCTGAGACTTATAGTAGACCTGGTAGCAGCTCAGCCAGGAAGAGAAGGACTTTCTCCCATTCCATCGTTGACAAATTTCAGTGACCTTTCACACGTTTCAACACTAATGGTGTCTGGTGCACCCTGAAATACATTTGGTCACTTCCTTTTTCTGAGTCTATTTCCTGTAGAATACGGTACTACTTGAGGTAATTTCAAATTGTATAATTTTGGTTTAAAGGTATCATTTGAGGAGACATTTCAGTTATATCTTTCACCTCATACTAAAACAGTGCTAATTTATTTGTATGTATTTTAAATATCTTCTGTGGCTATTTTAAGAACAGATCGTAGAGGATAAATAAACATAGAGACAAAAATAGTGTTGACTGTAGTTGTGATGTACTGCTCTGTGTAGTCATACACACCCTACATCTATTGCAAAGCCCACTTCATTAAAATGGAATGATGAGAATGTAGAATGACTAGTACACTATTTCAATGGTCGACTGTCCGGTGTTGTGTTCTTTATTTATTTACTTTTCTGCTCTTTTGCACACCAATATATCTACCTGTACATGACCATCTGATCATTTATCACAAAATTGTGATTATTCGCCTACCTCCTCATGCCTTTTGCACACAATGTATATAGACTCCCCTTTTTTTCTACTGTGTTATTGACTTGTTAATTGTTTACTCCATGTGTAACTCTGTGTTGTCTGTTCACACTGCTTTGCTTTATCTTGGCCAGGTCACAGTTGCAAATGAGAACTTGTTCTCAACTAGCCTACCTGGTTAAATAAAGGTGAAATAAATAAAAAAATAAAATAATAATACGTACTCCTCTATTGTGTTGCAGTTCTGTGTGGAACTGAACCAGGGCTCGTTGGACAGCGTGCGGAAGTGGAGAGGACCACGGGGAGTCTGGAAGAGTACCGTCTCTGAGAAACCCACAGGACTGTTCAACAAGGTAAGGGTACTGATTACATCACTGCACTAAACAATGTTTTCTTTCCCATTCTGTTGGTCTTTCTTGCTTCTCTTTTTCCAACTCATTAACTCATTAAACAGAACCAACTAAGGGGTTGTTATCGATGACCAGACGTATCAAAATAGTTCACATGATCTAAGGCCTGCTGTAGGGATCAAAGGTCTAGTACAGTATGATTTAAAATGGGGTTGATTTATGGGACTCTTTTTAGAGGACCTTTCAGTTCCCAGAATGTCCGACTTAAACCACTAAGAATCTCTCTGAGAGGACACACACACACACTCTGTCTTCCCGACCACCAGAAGGTGTAAATAGCAGTGTTTATCCTCAGAGGAAGTTAGTCCTGATATAAAATCAAATGAATTTATATAGCCCTTTGTACATCAGCTGATATCTCAAAGTGCTGTACAGAAACCCAGCCTAAAACCCCAAACAGCAAGCAATGCAGGTGTAGAAGCACATTGGCTAGGAAAAACTCCCTAGAAAGGCCAAAACATAGGAAGAAACCTAGAGAGGAACCAGGCTATGAGGGGTGGCCAGTCCTCTTCTGGCTGTGGGGTGGAGATTATAACAGAACAGGGCCACTTTGCCAACTTTGCCAAAGCACAACCCCACACCACTAGAGGGATATCTTCAACCACCAACTTACCATCCTGAGACCAGGCCGAGTATAGGCCACAAAGATCTCCACCACGGCACAACCCAAGGGGGGGGCGCCAACCCAGACAGGAAGATCACATCAGTGACTCAACCCACTCAAGTGACGCACCCCTCCTAGGGACGGCATGAAAGAGCACCAGTAAGCCAGTGACTCAGCCCCTGTAATAGGGTTAGAGGCAGAAAATCCCAGTGGAAAGAGGGGAACCGGCCAGGCAGAGGGATCAAGGACAGTTCGTTGCTCCAGAGCCTTTCCGTTCATCTTCACACTCCTGGGCCAGACTACACTCAATCATATGACCCACTGAAGAGATGAGTCTTCAGAAAAGACTTAGGTTGAGACCGAGTTTGCGTCTCTTACATGGGTAGGCAGACCATTCCATAAAAATGGAGCTCTATAGGAGAAAGCCCTGCCTCCAGCTGTTTGCTTAGAAATTCTAGGGACAATTAGGAGGCCTGCGTCTTGTGACCGTAGCGTACGTGTAGGTATGTACGGCAGGACCAAATCAGAGAGATAGGTAGGAGCAAGCCCATGTAATGATTTGTAGGTTAGCAGTAAAACATTGAAATCAGCCCTTGCCTTGACAGGAAGCCAGTGTAGGGAGGCTAGCACTGGAGTAATATGATCACATTTTTTGGTTCTCGTCAGGATTCTAGCAGCCGTATTTAACACTAACTGAAGTTTATTTAGTGCTTTATCCGGGTAGCCGGAAAGTAGAGCATTGCAGTAGTCCAACCTAGAAGTAACAAAAGCATGGATAAATTTTTCTGCATAATTTTTGGACAAAGTTTCTGATTTTTGAAATGTTACGTAGATGGGTAAAAGCTGTCCTTGAAACGGTCTTGATATGTTCGTCAAAAGAGAGATCAGGGTCCATAGTAACGCCGAGGTCCTTCACAGTATTATTTGAGACGACTGTACAACTATTAAGATTAATTGTCAGATTCAACAGAAGATCTCTTTGTTTCTTGGGACCTAGAACAAGCATCTCTGTTTTGTCCCGAGTTTAAAAGTAGAAAGTTTGCAGCCATCCACTTCCTTATGTCTGAAACACAGGCTTCTAGCGAGGGCAATTTTGGGGCTTCACCATGTTTCATTGAAATGTACAGCTGTGTGTCATCTGCATAGCAGTGAAAGTTAACATTTATGTTTTCGAATGACATCCCCAAGAGGTAAAATATAACATAGTAGGGCCAAGCACAGGAAGCAGCTCTTTCTGTAGTTTAGTTGGTATAGGGTCCAGTATGCAGCTTGAAGGTTTAGAGGCCATGATTATTTTCATCATTGTGTCAAGAGATATAGTACTAAAACACTTGAGTGTCTCTCTTGATCCTAGGTCCTGGCAGAGTTGTGCAGACTCAGGACAACTGAGCTTTGAAGGAATACGCAGATTTAAAGAGGAGTCCGTAATTTGCTTTCTAATAATCGTGATAATCGTGAAGTTCATGAATTTATTACTGCTGAAGTGAAAGCCATCCTCATTTGGGGAATGCTACTTTTTAGTTAGCTTTGCGACAGTATCAAAAATAAATTTTGGATTGTTCTTATTTTCCTCAATTAAGTTGGAAAAATAGGATGATCGAGCAGCTGTAAGGGCTCTTCGATACTGCATGGTACTGTCTTTCCAAGCTAGTTGGGCACCATTTCCGTTCCAATTTTCTGGAAGCTTGCTTCAGAGCTCGGATATTTTATGTATACCAGGGAGCTAATTTCTTATGAGAAATGTTTTTAGTTTTTAGGGGTGCAACTGCATCTAGGGTATTGCGCAAGGTTAAATTGAGTTCCTCAGTTAGGTGGTTAACTGATTTTTGTCCTCTGACGTCCTTGGGTAGACAGAGGGAGTCTGGAAGGACATCAAGGAATCTTTGTTGTCTGTGAATTTATAGCATGACTTTTGATGCTCCTTGGTTGGGGTCTGAGCAGATTATTTGTTGCAATTGCAAACGTAATAAAATGGTGGTCCGATAGTCCAGGATTATGAGAAAAAACATTAAGATCCACAACATTTATTCCATGGGACAAAACTAGGTCAAAACCCACTGAGTCGATGATGGCTCCAAAAGCCTTTTGGAGTGGGTTTGTGGACTTTTCCATGTGAAGATTAAAGTCACCAAACATTTGAATATTATCTTCCATGACTACAAGGTCCGATAGGAATTAAGGGAACTCAATGAGGAACGCTGTGGACCCTTGATATAAACTTGAGCTTTATTCTGTGGTGATGCCTCCAGTCAATAAGATGGATAGTACAGATGATGTGAAGGAGAGGGGGGGTTGAAAACAAATCCTCCCCTCAGACCTCTAGTACTGTCAGCCTCCCAGCCCTGTCCTCCCCTCTGTCCTCTAGTACTGTCAGCCTCCCAGCCCTGTCCTCCCCTCTGTCCTCTTGTAATGTCAGCCTCCCAGCCCTGTCCTCCCCTCTGTCCTCTAGTACTGTCAGCCTCCCAGCCCTGTCCTCCCCTCTGTCCTCTAGTACTGTCAGCCTCCCAGCCTGGTCCTCCCCTCTGTCCTCTTGTACTGTCAGCCTCCCTGCTCTGTCCTCTAGTACTGTCAGCCTCCCAGCCCTGTCCTCTTGTACTGTCAGCCTCCCAGCCTGGTCCTCCCCTCTGTCCTCTTGTACTGTCAGCCTCCCTCCCCTCTGTCCTCTTGTAATGTCAGCCTCCCAGCCCTGTCCTCCCCTCTGTCCTCTAGTACTGTCAGCCTCCCAGCCCTGTCCTCCCCTCTGTCCTCTAGTACTGTCAGCCTCCCAGCCTGGTCCTCCCCTCTGTCCTCTTGTACTGTCAGCCTCCCTGCTCTGTCCTCTACTGTCAGCCTCCCTGCTCTGTCCTCTAGTACTGTCAGCCTCCCAGCCTGGTCCTCCCCTCTGTCCTCTTGAACTGTCAGCCTCCCAGCCCTGTCCTCTTGTACTGTCAGCCTCCCAGCCCTGTCCTCCCCTTTGTCAGTCTCCCAGCCCTGTCCTCTTGTACTGTCAGTCTCCCAGCCCTGTCCTCTTGTACTATCAGCCTGTGTGATATAGTATAGAGGCTGAGCTCTGTCCTCTTGTACTGTCAGCCTGTGTGATATAGCTATAGTATAGAGGCTAGAGGCTGAGCACTGGCTTTGAGAAGTTCACTGAAGACTGAGTTGACTCCAATACTGGTTCAAGGGCATCCTGGAAGTTGAACTAGTGTTCTTTATTCCTCTCTGTTTGACTCCCTGAGGGAAGGGAGGACTTTATTTGTCTGACTGTGTCTCCTGTTGTCCTCTCTCCTCCAGGGAGTCAGTTATTCTGGGTTCCTGTGGGACAGCTCTTCTGGGATTGACCTGAAAGATGCTTCGGTCCTGGAGAGTCCTGTCGTCAACGGCAACGGGATGCACCCCCACCCCCGGCCATATCTCGCCCACTTTTATGTAAGTCAACAAGGAGTGTGTGTTTGGTTGGAACTCCCTAAACTGATATTACGAATAGAACGCATGAGTCATTTTATTGCCCCTATCAAAACCATTATAACCATATAATGTCCTGCCAGAGAGACTAACATCATTTTAATGGTTAATATGTGACTAGGTTGGATCGTTGGAGATGACAATGGTCAATGTCCACATGAGTGCTGGGGCTTGGGTGTCCAACTGTAGGAACCACACCTCTGAGGAAGTCAAGGCCCACAGACTGACCTCCAGGATCCAGGACACACTAAAAGGTCAGTAGCTGAAGGTCACCCTATTCTGTCTTTACTAACCTTACGTCCTCTTCCTTTATTCTTACCATCTTTCTCTTCAGTGGTTTAATGTTTTAGTTGAATTGACCTAGTTACAAAGCTAATGTAGCTACATTGCTAATGTCCATCTGTGGTTCATCTGTGTGACAGCTCAGAAGGGCCTGGTGGTGTTGGGAGACTTTGGCCTGGCCCCCCAGAGCAGTGAGCTTGACCAGCTGAGGAAGGAGAGGCTGAGCCCACTGGTGCCCCCCAACATGTTCACCAACATCAGCACCCGCTCCCCCAAGGGCTCCCTCTGTCTGGACAACATCTGGGTCAGCAAGTCACTGAAGAAGATCTACGCAGGTATGTCTGTTTGATGTCTACTGATGTAACTGTGTGTCGGTGTAACTAGAAATGGTATGAACGCTACATATTCTAACTGCATTAACATACCAATCTAACCATTGGCACATGAATGCTAGACTTGAATTTGTCTGTTAGTGTTATGAGCTTGGCTATGGAGTGATTTTAGTGCCACCAGGAATTGAATCTGAATGTGTTACCCTCTGACCTGTCTATATCTCCATGTGTGTGCTGCCCCCTGCAGGACACTGCCTGGTGGTGCGAGAGGGCCTGACCAACCCCTGGATACCTGACAACTGGTCGTGGGGCGGGGTGGTGTCCGACCATTGTCCTGTCATGGCCGAGTTCTACGTGGATGTGGCACAGAAGGAGCTGAGAAACAGAGTTTCCGTGGTAGAGAGAGGAGAAAGTATGTCGAAACACGAGCGGTGACTGTGGCTCGCGGTCACCACAGAGATACAGAAGGAAGATTGTGGCACGGTGGATGTGATATCAGACTGACTTGACTTTGCCCTGGACTGGATCCTGCTTTGGCCTGGGTTTTGCAGTGGATCGAAGGGTGGATTTACCTGACGAATGTGAATTGAAGCACCGAGATTGCCTTTTTAGTTTCCTTTATCAATGTACAGTAGAGACTTATCATGACATTGTTTTGCAGTAAATAATTTAAAACTGATAGTGTGTTAGACATCAGTGTGCCAAAACATTTTTAAAATGTATATGAAATAAAAGGAAATGGACATTCCCTGTGCTCATCTTTGATATGAGATCCAACCACTAGAGCCCTAGCATGTTCATGTCTGTCAGTGTTATGAGCTTGGCTATGGAGTGATTTTAGTGCCACCAGGAATTTAATCTGAATGTGTTACCCTAATACTATACAAGCAAACACAACTAATGTGAATTTCTCATGATTTTGTTGTACTTGTACCTGTGACCTACAGTGTATTTGGAAGGTATTCTTACCCCTTCCCTTTTTCCACATTTTGTTACGTTACAGCCTTATTCTAAAATTGCTGAGGAAAAAAATAAATGTAATCAATCTACACACGCTACCCCATAATGCCAATCTACACACGCTACCCCATAATGCCAATCTACACACGCTACCCCATAATGCCAATCTACACACGCTACCCCATAATGCCAATCTACACACGCTACCCCATAATGCCAATCTACACACGCTACCCCATAATGACAAAGTGAAAACAGGCTTTTAGAATTGTTGCACATTTATTTTAAAAATTATATTATTTCCATAACTATTCAGACCCTATGAGACTCAATTGAGCTCAGGTGCATCCTGTTTCAATTGATCATCCTAGAGATGTTTCTATAACTTGAATGGAGTCCACCTGTGGACATCTCAATTGGACATGATTTGGAAAGGCACAGACCTGTCTAAAAGGCACATGACAGCCCACTTGGAGTTTGCCAAAAGGCACCTAAAAGACTCCGACCATGAAAAACAAGAATCTTTGGTCTGATGAAACCAAGATTGAACTCTTTGACCTGAATGCTAAGCGTCACATCTGGAGGAAACCTGGCACCATCCCTACAGTTGTATGCTGTGGGGAGGTTTTTCAGCAGCAGGAGCTGGGAGACTAGTCAGGATCTAGGGAAAGATGAACGGAGCAAAGTACAGAGAGATCCTTGATGGAAAACCTGCTCAGGACCTCAGACTGGGGTGAAGGTTCACCTTCCAACAGGACAACGACCCTAAGCACACAGCCAGACCATGCAGGAGTGGCTTCGGGACAAGTCTCTGAATGTCTTTGAGTGGCCCAGCCAGAGCCCGGACTTGAACCCAATCGAACATCTCTGGAGAGACCTGAAAATAGCTGTGCAGCGACGCTCCCCATCCAACCTGACAGAGCTTGAGAGAATCTGCAGAGAAGAATGGGAGAAACTCCCCAAATAAAGGTGTGCCAAGCTTGTAGCGTCAAACCCAAGAAGACTCCAGGCTGTAATCGCTGCCAAAGATGCTTCAACAAAGTACTGAGTAATTTGTTATATATTTGCAAAAATATGTCATTATGGGGTATTGTGTGTAGATTGATGAAGGGACAGAATAATCAATTTTAGGATAAGGCTGTAATGTAACTAAATGTGGAAAAGGTCATGGGGTCTGAATACTTTCTGAATGCACTGTACATAACGTAGCTGTAGCCTATAGCTTGCACACTGATGCACAGTAATACTGGTACATTTGACTCTGTGAGGGAAATGGGAGGCTGGAGTTCAGCTGTTGAAGCCATTAAAAGTGGCTCTATTTAATTATGTAAACAGGCACTGTGTGTGTGTGTGTGTGTGTGTGTGTGTGTGTTGGAAGTGGGGCATTTTTTTTTTATACATATTTTTTTTATTGAATATCCAAAACATACAATATACTTGCAGTGAAGCCGCTCAACAACTACACCACACCAGTCATCCAACAGACTCCCATTCAGAGCGACACACAGAAGCATCCAGGGTCAATGCCCTGCTCAAGGGCACGTCAACAGATCTCCCACAAGGCCAAAAACGGGGACCCAAACCCTCCAAGTTCCCCAATAGCTGCCCCTCAACCATCCGAGACCACTCCCACAGTCCCCCCCACAAGAAAATAAATAAATTAAATGTATTACATTCCCCACCCCCAAGAACCCCCCCAGTGCTCCAACAACCAAGACAACTTACTAAAAAGACGAAGGAAAACAAAAAACAATGCAAAAAAACAAAGGACATCAAGGACAACTGAAATCATAACAGCAAGGTCAACTGTAGATGTTTGAGTGCATGTCTGGCACTATTTACATATGTGTGTATTTGAATGAGAGTGTGTGTATCTGCATGTGTACAAACACCTGCACTGCATCATCCTCAGGCAAACTAGCATTAGCTGTAAAAACACTGCCCCTCAGTGTCATTCAAACAGACTTTTTATTATGTTTTATTTTGACTTTATTTCTTATACTTTTATCTTTGACCATCATTCTATCTCCTGCCCAGCAACTCCACTCCCACTTGTCTCCAATTCCACAACCCAACCCTCAGCTTCCCTGAGCCCAACCCATCTCTGCTGGCCACCCTCTTCGGATTTCTATGCAACATATATCGTTCAACTATGCTGTGATGTTTAACGTACAATTTCAATCTATCTAATCTCATAGAATCCACATATTGCAGGTTGAAAATAAATACCTTTACTAAGAGTATTAGTAATTGACTGACCCGGTCTTTCCAGATCTCCTAACAGTCCTATTTCTAGGGTCAATTTTAGATCTATGTTATGCATTTTCAGCCATTCCTGAACCTGAGACCAGAAACAGGCTACCTGAGGGCAAAACCAAAATAAATGGTCTATTGATTCTGTATCCTCACAACAAAATCTGCAGAGGTGTGATTTTTTTCCCTAAATATTCAACATTTTGTTGGTGGCAAGAATTCTATATAATAATTTTAGCTGAAAAGCATGAAGTCTTGAATCTTTATATTTGGCAGAAAGACCAGTTCCCCATCTCCTCCCGCTGCCACCTGCCTCCTCCATTTTTGGGTTAATGCTGTAATAAATTGGTTGTACTCTTGGATTGAGCCGATCGTCCCATACAATTCTGATAACTCCATGAAAGACATAACTCTACCATTCCAATTTACAATATAATTTAAGAACAAAATACCCCTTTCAAACATCTTTCCAATAAATACAGGTATTTTATCAACCAGCACATTTGAGTTCAGCCATAATATTCGTTGTAATATTTGTTCTATCTTTTCCGGGGGATGAAATTGAAATTGTAGCCAGCTCTGCAATGCTTGTTTGAAAAAAAGTGTAATTTTCAATGAATCGAAAATGAGACACGGCAATCTGCACAAAGACAAAAAGGCCATTTTTAAACAATGGATGAGGTTTTCTTAGTAATCTACTTCAGAACCATTTACGGTTCAAGTAAAACCTTTGAATAAGTGAAGCTTTTAGAGAGAGGTTTAGTGGTTCTATATTTAATCATCTCAACCCACCCCAAGTCATATTCATTATATAGATAGGCAAGCTTTATTTTGTCTGGTTTAGCGTCCCAGATAAAAAGTATTTTTCTCATATGATTTGCAAAAAACGAATCATCAGGAGTAGGCAGTGCCATAAGTAAAGTGAGGCAACTTGACATGGAGCCCGGCAACCAATTACTAGCTCCTTCCAACACATTGCCTGTTCAGATGAAGATAGGATACAGTATGTAAACTCTCTCTCTCTCACACACACACACATACACACATCTCTGAACTACAGTGATCAACCCCCTGACTAAATACATGTTAGAATCACCTTTGGCAGCGATTACAGCTGTGAGCCTTTCTGGGTAAGACTCTACGAGCTTTGCACACCTGGATTGTACAATATTTGCACATTATTGAAAAAAATCTTCAAGTTCTGTCAAGTTTGTTGTTTATCATTGCTAGACAGCCATTTGAAAGTGTTGGCATAGATTTTCAAGCTGATTTAAGTCAAAACTCTAACTAGACCACTCAGGAACATCCAATGTCGTCTTGGTAAGCATCTCCAGTTTATATTTGGCTCTGTGTTTTAGGTTATTGTCCTGCTGAAAGGTGAATCTGTTTCCCAGTGTCTGTTGGAAAGCAGACTGAACCAGGTTTAACTCCAAGATTTTGCCTGTGCTTAGCTCTGCTATTTATCCTAAAATAACAGGGGCGTAACTTTCACTGGGGACGCAGGGATATTCTGAAATTGCATTTTTGTCCCTCACAGTTTTATCATTAGAATGTGATACAAAACAAAGCAAGGGTGTGCTTTAGGACCATGCGGGCGCCTCCGAGCGGTCGGGTATGCTGTTTGGAGTGTTTATCCAACTGGATTTTTTAAAAATTCCCCCCCTCCCACTTCTAAAACCGAAGTTGCACCCTGTGAAAATGTCTCCCTAGTTCTTGCCAATGACAAGCATATCCATATCATGATGCAGCCACTTACAGATAATTGTATGTGTGGGGTACAGAAAGTACTTAAAAAATCATGTTAAGCACATTTTTATTCCTGAATAGATATAGGCTTGCCATAACAAAGGAGTTGAATACTTATTGACTCAAGACGTTTCAGCTTTTCATTTTTCATTTATTTGTAAAAAATATATAAAAACATACTTCCACTTTGACATTATGGGGTGTTGTGTGTCAGCCAGTGATACGATTCTTAAGACAAAAGGCTACCTAAGGCAAAAACAAAAGGTGGGTGGGCATATAATTTGATCTAACAACCCAAAGGTTGTGTGTTCAAATCTCGTCATGGACCATTTTAGTATTTTAGCTAATTAGCAACTTTTCAACTACTTACTACTTTTTAGCTACTTTGCTAAATATGTTATGTACTTGAAAAATGTGTGATATGTTACGAATTCCAATATTTTCTCGCTAACATTAGCTAGATGGCTAGGTAAAAGGGTTAAGGTTAGGGCTAGGGGAAGGGTTAAGGTTATGGTTAGGGGAAGAGTTAGCTAACATGCTAACTATTTGCAAATTTGTAATTCGTAACAAATCATATGAAATAAATGATGGTCATCCACAAATTAATACATACCATACGAAACGTAACATATCATATGAAATGGAGGGTCTACGTACAGAATAATACGAAATGCTCTGAGTCTAGGTTAGCCAGAACTGCAATGCTGCTGGGTTTTTCAAGCTCAACAGTTTCCCGTATGTATCAAAAATGGGTCACCACCCAAAGGACATCCAGCCAACTTGACACAACTGTGGGAAGGATTGGAGTCAACATGGGCCAGCATCCCTGTGGAACATTTTCGACACCTTGTAGAGTCCATGTGTCCACGAAGTGAGGCTGTTCTGAGGGCAAAAGGGGGAGTGCAACTCGATATTAGGAAGGTGTTCTTAATGTTTTGTAAATGCAGTGTATATCATAACCATTGCACCTGTTCTGGCTATGAGTTCATATTTCTGAAGTAGCCATACAACAAATTACCATGAGCATCTCTCATTTAATTGGGCCTATTAGATAGGCTATTATAATTTCAATGTTTTGCTCTATGCATCCGAAAGGGAGCTAGGTTTATAACATATAGTAGAATAGTAGTAGTAAAGTAGAACAGGTGAACAGACAGTTGATCTTTTGCATTGAAGTGTGTTGGCTACCCCTATAAATAGGCCTACTATAGTTTACATTTTTTTCAGAGTAGACAAAGTTTCAGAATTTGCGGACATTGCAGCATATTTAGGTCAGACAGGCCTACAGCAAAAGTCACTGAAAAAAACAACATTTTGCCAACACTTCCAAAGACATTTGATCAAGTTCTTCATTGACACAATCTCCCTCCTCTTCCTTACTACCTCGCTGTGCTCTCTTTATCTCTCTCGCTGTCTCTGATCACTTTCACAATCAGACAGAAAAAACGGGTAATAACCTCCCTTGTTATTATTTTAAAACCAGACAGACAGAAAATGGTGACATTTAACCGATCAAAGCTGCTCTGTAAAAGCCTCAGAAACAGAGACTGTTTTTCGTACAAGTGATCTTCTGCAACCCGCTAACTTTGATTTGTTCCTTTTTATTCATGTTGAGTTTAGGGATAGTGATGGAATGTAACCTCTTAACAGAGGTTAGAGAAGTGGGGTTGAATCCTAGGGTTGACTGTTATTATAACACTTCAATACCCACATTTAAAAATACTATAGTATTCAGTGTAGTGTTCTTGCAGAATTTACAGTAGTATTCACTGTAGTCTGCAAAAACACTACAGTGGATACTGTAGTATACTGTAGTATTTACAGTTAACTATGGTATAAATACTGTGGTAAAAGACAACTGTAGAATATACTATAGTAATTAATGTAGTGTGTTTGTGTATTGTAGTATACTGTAGTATTTACTGTAGTGTTTTTGTTTTATTGTCTTTGACATAGAAGTGGAGGCTTTCTTCTTCAGGAAACCTACTGGAGAAATACTAAAAGAACACATTTTCCATAACCTGTAGGTAGGTAGGACTGGGGTCGGAACAGATAGTTGAGAGCTTCTGCCCTTTTCCATAACCTGTAGGTAGGTAGGACTGGGGTCGGAACAGATAGTTGAGAGCTTCTGCCCTTTTCCATAACCTGTAGGTAGGTAGGACTGGGGTCGGAACAGATAGTTGAGAGCTTCTGCCCTTTTCCATAACCTGTAGGTAGGTAGGACTGGGGTCGGAACAGATAGTTGAGAGCTTCTGCCCTTTTCTATAATCTGTAGGTAGGTAGGACTGGGGTCGGAACAGATAGTTGAGAGCTTCTGCCCTTTTCCATAACCTGTAGGTAGGTAGGACTGGGGTCGGAACAGATAGTTGAGAGCTTCTGCCCTTTTCCATAACCTGTAGGTAGGTAGGACTGGGGTCGGAACAGATAGTTGAGAGCTTCTGCCCTTTTCCATAATCTGTAGGGAACACAATATATGGTCTATACAGAGCATGTAGGTTTCTCACTTGTTGGTGGCTCAAACTGCGATATGGGGGAGGGGAATTGGCAGGGTATATGCAAATTAAACACTGTAGTATTTACTATTTACAAGTGCAGTGTTTTTTCAGACCTTATTGTAGTATTTGGTACAGTTTTTTTGCAGATAGCACTGTAGTATTTACTATAGTATTCTACAGTATACAACATTCTATAGTAAGTCCTACAATACACATGATCGATGGATCCTACAGTGTGTGGTGTAGTATTCTACAGTATACTACAGTTTCTATAGTTTCAATTCTATAGTAAGTATTGTACTATTCTATAGTAAACTGTAGAATAATGTCATGTGGGCAGACATTTAAGAGTATTCTTATCAGTATCCTAAAAAAGTAGACCTGGCTTTCCAACCAGATGATTAATGTGAAAATAAGGACTACTCATCGCTGAGGTTCCTATTTTGGAAGCTGGGACATCCTGAATGTAAGTGTGCCTGGAAAGTGTCGAGCTCTGCTCTTGCGACAGCTTATCTGTTTCAGTTCAGCCAAGTTCTTCTTTCAGTGGCACATGTCGGAGTGAACTGTGCTTGGGGGATGTTACATCCTCTGTTGCTATGGTTACATCACTGTCAACATCATGTATTACAGGATGAGGAAGTTCAGAAGGAACCTTCGGTCTGTGATGTCATGTGTTCAAGCATATCCTCACTAAGAGTTATTATCAGTCAATACTGGCTCTGTCACATTAGGATGGTGTTTAAAGTAAAATGCACCTTTTATAATGTTAATAATTTTTCTTTCATCATTGGTGTATAATGTTGGGAGTTGAGTTGCTGCCTTCTTCCGTTTTTTAAGTGATTTCACATATCATAGTCTAATCATTTCACTGCCGAATAGAGCTATGGAGAAAGTAGTGGATGGGACTGCCCTCTAGCGGTGAAAGATGTGGACTGCAGAGGCCTCCTCTCATTGAGCCCACCCACTCATCAGCTGTCACACCTGTCCTACAAACATTTAACCCACTTCTACCAGACAAGCTTCAAAAACAAAATGGCTCTGTGAAATATTTATGGTTGGCTTCCAAGCCATGTGAAACACACCCTAACAAAATAAAAACTGACTCAGAATGTTTAGAAACTTGGCTTTTGACATTGTCTTGTGTAAAAAATAGAATCTCATACATTTATCATCTGGTTTCCATGTTAAAATGGTTCCATTATTCCATTATGATTCCATTATTAGTAGTATAACACAGCCAGGTCAAGCTCGACCGATAGACTATAAACACCAGTGAAGGCGGCTGAGGGGATGACGGCTCATAATAATGGCTGAAATGGAGTCAATGGAATGGTATCAAACACATGGTTTCTATGTGGTGGATACCATGCCACTGACTCCATTCCAGCCATTATTATGAGCTGTCCTCCCCTCAGCAGCCTCCACTGATAAACACCCATATCTAACCATATAAAACACCTCCTGACCAGCCCCCACTATGAAGTTGTCTCCTCGAGTAGGACAAGCACCTATCCATTTAACAAATCAGGGCACACCAGTAGAAAAACATTCTGGAACAGAAAATTAAAACAAAGCATTTCTTATTGGACAAGTTCAGATAGTACCTCCCTGTTTCAGCCTGTTTTCTTCCATTTCATGCCTAGTGAATACAACACAGGTTCTATGGAGCAGAGTGACCGCCCAGGACAAGAGGCCCTGTTCTTGTTGGTGATCCGTGTAGACAGAGGCCTATTGTCCAGCATGTCAGTACTTGTAGGTGCCAATAAACACAGAGCCACAATGGAGTCAAGTCTCACAGCGAAACCGGAGATGAATGAAGTGACAAGGTGACTGCAACACCTCTTTCCTCAGATTGAGACAGAAGTCTCCAAGGTGATGGATCCACTTTATTAGGGTTTCCCGGGGCTTCAGTGAACATCAGGAGGTATTAAAATACAGTGCAATACAATACATAGTGCTCATCATACAGTTGGATCATGCCCAGGGCCATTTGTGGGGAAGTATCGGCAGCAAACATGCTACCTACGTCAGGTCAAAATTAGACTGGTCCCAGATCAGTTTGTGATGTCCTGCCAACTCCTATGGTCATTAGAAATAACTATTGGCAAGACAGCACAAACTGATCTAGGACCAGGCTAGGTGAAAGTGTCAATAGAACAATATTTATCAAATATCACAGTGTTCAGTTCTCATAACAGGTACCAAAAGCAAGAACATCAATAACCTGTCAATCATGTTTGACAAATGGAGAAAAACATTACAGTACAATATTACTGTTGTACTGTGCCTTTAAAAACACTAGGCCTATTGGTTGGTTTTAAAATGCAGCAAGGAGAGTTTATCAGTGTAAGGTTATAAGGTTTTCTCTAAGGAAACTGCCAGAAACAAAGCAGTTCAAAGTTCATAGGGGAAAGGTTATAAATGCTGGAGAGAAAAGTGCAAATCTTAAGACGGTGGGTGTTTGAAGGGATTGATGCTGCTGCACCAAGGTAACCTCTTGCCGGATACATCAACGGGGCACAAATACATATGATCCACAATGCACTTCTATGCTATCACAATCCTACTATCTCAGCACTATGCTGCTGTCTTGTGCTTTGTTAGTTTGCCTCTTCCACATGCCTTCCTCCACTGTGACCTGGCACATCATGAATCAGTGTTGTGCTTTTATGATACCATAGCCATCTCTCTCCTGTATGTCTCTTACTGCAGCCCGATCCTGACAACCACACACTCTCTCTGGTTCATGGGTAATTCCCTGAACATCAACTATCAGAACAGCAACCAACCAAGGGCACAGTAAAAGCATAGGAACCCATTAGTCTTTGGAACAGAAGATTGAAAATAGAAGTGCACTTACCTTTGGGGTGCAAGAGAGAGATAGAGAGATGGAGAAATATGGAGAGGGAAACCCTACATACAATACAGTACGCTGCACAAGTCATGTCACGTCACACAGCTACCATACGTAGTAGAAAACCATTTTTCAACAAGGAAACTACATCATCATGACATCATATGCCATTTTGCCTGTTGGGGATGGTAGTGAGAGATGCAAGGTTGTCACTGTGAATGATGTCACTGACTTTAATGAGGTTTCGGTAGCTCAGTAGCTCGGTGGAAGTGTGGCATGCTGGAGGGTCAGGGGTCACTTCTTTCTGGGTATGCTCAGATGAGGAGCATATGGTCACTTTTCATGGGGTACTGGGACAGAAGAACCCGCACACTCACGTACTCCAACACATACCTTTATAACAACCTTATAACAACCTCTATGCCTTTGTTATTTTACAAAACGTTTCAATCCCAAATGGATCTTGGTCCGGTTGCTGTTAACCTATAAAAGCTATGTGTTGGAGTAACTGAGTGTGCAGGCCCACTAGTCCTCCATGTCTCGGATGAGCACCCTGAGCTCCTCGTCAGTCAGCTGGTTGACCTCCATGATCTTCTCCAGCTGTTCAGCGTAGCACGCTGTGTCCTGCAGAAAGTGAGGTATCCTCACGGGCTCCATCTGCGCCAGGCCTTTCAGCCGATCCACGTCCTCGTACGACACCTGGGCAAGCAGACAGACAGAAACAATCGAGATCATGCTAATGTGTTTTAGAACAAGCAAATAAAAACATCAGACAGAAACAATCCAGATGGAATAATGTAATGCAAGAAGGTTTCTATTCAGCAGGGAGTGCCACTGGCCAACCCTTCTCCAGGCAGGCTTTTGTTCCAGCCCTACTCTAACACACCAGGAACTGTGAATCCATGCTCTGATGAGCAGCTCATTAGAATCCGATGTGCTAGAGCAGGGTAGGAACAAAAGCCTGCATACCAAGTAGCTCTCTAGGAGGAGGGTTGGCCACCTGTGCTATACAGATATGCCTAGAACAGACAGCAGTAACACTGGAAGCCCATCTGTGTGAAACACATTGAGTCATGTGTTCCCTCTCTATGCCTGAAGTCATAATATGGTCTGCTCTGCTTTCTCCTCATACTGCTGTATTTACGTAAGCTTTTTCAGCCTGGCATCTCATTTAAATTCATGTGCAAATAGGCATTGTAGTTATGGTGAAGGAGAGAGAGGGAGAGAGGAGAGCGATACGAAAGCTGTACAGTCAAACACATCGCCCTTTGCGTCTCCTGTCTGCAGTGTAATGCAAACCCTTTGAAAATGAATCATTACGCACAAAAAGGCATAGGATGCAGGTTAGGCAGCCTCCTGATAAACCTACTGTTGCTATGTCTATGGGTCCTAGTCTGATATATTAAACAGACCCCCTGTTACCCACCTTCCCCAGGGACATTAGCAGCTGGAAGTCAATCTTCTCTCTGTGTCTCAGGATCTTCAGGATGCCATCCAGGTAAACCTGGTCCTTACTGAAACAACCTGAAATATACAACAACAAGCCCATGGAGATGACACCAGTACGTACTGAAAGAGCCAAGTCCACATTCATTACATCAGAAATTAAAAACAGCCAAGGCCACATTCATTACATCAGAAGTTAAAAACAGCCAAGGCCACATTCATTACATCAGAAGTTAAAAACAGCCAAGGCCACATTCATTACATCAGAAGTTAAAAACAGCTACGGCCACATTCATTACATCAGAAGTTAAAAACAGCCAAGTCCACATTCATTACATCAGAAGTTAAAAACAGCCAAGGCCACATTCATTACATCAGAAGTTAAAAACAGCTACGGCCACATTCATTACATCAGAAGTTAAAAACAGCCAAGTCCACATTCATTAAGTTAAAAACAGCCAAGGCCTGGTAGAAAATGCTGACTCCAGTAGGAGGAAAAGCTCAAGTAAGAGATAGGCGTGTAGCTGCATGCAGGACTGCCTATGTACAGATGTAGGAGCTTAATTTGATCACCCCGTTGCAGGAAAACTTTCCTGCAATGCAGAACATTCAGAACGTGTAGTGTATCAGCGGTTTAAAAAGGCTTCTGAAGTTTGCAATTTACACCTTCAAATTTCAGACATGATTTTCCCTTACGAAAGATGTATCGACCCCTACAAAAATGTCCATTAATTATAATCCACATAATAATTCACATTTCCTGTTGCTGTAGGATTGATTATTTTCCTGCTGTAGCAAACCGGCTCAAATTAAGATACTACATCTGGATGAGCGTGTGAACAAACGGTTGTGTCTGTGTTAGTTACCTGGCTGTGCGGTGTTGGTCTGTCCCCTCTTGGCTCGTACACAATAGTCCCAGCGTGTGTTGGGGTCCTGGACGAAGCGTCCCAGGCTGTGGAACAGCTGAGAGAAGGACATGCGGCTGGCCTTGTACACAGTGTAGTAGAGCAAGGCAGCCCTCCACAGGGTAGGGTCCTTACGGAACAGGACAGAGTGGATGCTGGCCAGCCCCTCCTCCGTGGGGTTCAAAGGTCGGAGGTTGTGCTTCTTCCTGCCGACTCCGCTGTTCCACGGCTGCTGGGCGTTGTTGATGCCCCGGAAGTAGTGTGTGCCTGGGCAGAGGGCACAGACACAGGAAATGATCGCAGTGGCTATATTGCACCACCAGGGTGAGGAGTCCCAAGCTGACCTCATCCTAGAAAAAATAACAGTGCTGCTGAGAACAGCAGAGCAGACTAGTGGGCCGGTGAATTACTGAGAGCGAACAGCAAGTTCAGTATTGAGTGGTCCAGGACCATGAGTAATGATTGTGTTCATTTAAATGTGCTGTGGTTGTGGAAGTGCCTCTTATCAACCAATACATATTTTGCACCTAGCACTCCTGACCCATTCTCCCTGATCCAGGACAACTGTGGGCATTGTTACCCTTGAATTACTGTGTGGCTGCAATACTGGAACAAACACTGGGATTTGTGCACCTCTTGACAAAACTAAGCACCCCTAGAGGTATAATGGAGTTATAGTACCAACCGATCTCGTGTCGTAGCATGCCCTCCAGCCAGTGTTCCCGGGCTGTGGCAATGTTGATGGTCAGAGTGGGCCGGCTGTTCACCACCGTCATGGACGCTCTGGAGAGGAGGTCGTCTGTCACGTTGACCACTATCTGACAACAGAGAGAGGGAGAGATTTTGAGATTTTTCTGGCAAAGACACCACATAGAGATATGTGGTTAAGAAACATCTACCTTAATAAGCGCTACGGTACCATAGCAGAATATGGGGTTACTGTGTGGGAATTGCTTTGATTCTGGTGTGCAGAATGTTAATTATAGTGATCTTAGGGGGTTTGTTCTTTTGGGAGATTTAGGAGGAACAAGATGAACCAGGCCCTGGGAGAGTGGTATTTTCCTATGTCTGTTTCCCATGGTCTCTATGACCTTCATGGCTCAGAACGTGTCAGAAGTTATTATTAATTTATTCAACAAAAACAACAGGGCTGTAAAGCAGATGTGCTCATGGAAATGGAAACCTTGTACAAGTCGGGGATGTCAGCCTTCTCCTGTATCTGTGTGGCTGTTCTTTTATAGCCATGGGACACCTGGGAACTGCTCTCTGACATAACCACTAGATGGATGAACATAGAGTGCCTTCAGAAAGCATTCATACCCCTTGACTTAAACCACATTTTGCTGTGTTACAGCCTGAATTAAAAATAGATTACATATATTTTACCCAATAATGACAAAGTGAAAACATGTTTTTAGTTTTTGCAAATGTATTTAAATGAAATACAGAAATATCTAATTTACATAAGTATTCACACCCCTGAGTCAACACTATTCTGTAGAGGCTTCCTTCTTTCCCCTCTGTCAATTAGGTTGGTATTGTAGAGTAACTACAATGTTGTTGATCCATCCTCAGTTTTCTCCTATCACAGCAATTAAACTCTTTTAAAGTCACCATTGGTCACCAAAATGTATGTTCTTTACCATTTGGCCATCAGATTTGCCACCAACTCCTTATAGGACACATCACTGCACTCTATACTCCTCTGTAAATTGGTGATCTCTGTATACCTGTCGCAAGACCCACTGGTTGATGCTTATTTATAAAACCCTCTTAGGCCTCACTCCCCCCTATCTGAGATATCTACTTCAGCCCTCATCCTCCACATACAACACCCGTTCTGCCAGTCACATTCAGTTAAAAAGGTGCCCAAAGCACACACATCCCTGGATCGCTTGTCTTTTCAGTTTGCTGCAGCTAGCAGCTGGAACAAGCTGCAACAAACACTCAAACTGGACAGCTTTATCTCAATCTCTTCATTCAAAGACTCTATCATGTGGGCTCTACCTTCTTTCCCTTTGTGCTGTTGTCTGTGCCCAACAATGTTTGTACCTTCTTTTGTGCTGCTACCATGTTGTGCTGCTGCCATGTTGTGCTGCTGCCATGTTGTGCTGCTGCCATGTTGTGCTGCTGCCATGTGTTTCTACCATTTTGTTGTCATATTGTGTTGCTACCATGCTGTGTTGTCATGTGTTGCTGCCATGCTATGTTGTTGTCTTAGGTCTCTCTTTATGTAGTGTTGTCTCTCTTGTCGTGATGTGTGTTTTGTTCTATATTTTTATTTAATTTATTTTGAATCCCCCATCCCCGCAGAAGGCCTTTTGCCTTTTGGTAAGTCATCATTGTAAACAAGAATTTGTTCTTAACTGACTTGCCTAGTTAAATAAACATAAAAAATTAAAAAATTGGCCTCATGGTGAAATCCTTGAGCGGTTTCCTTCCTCTCCGGCAACTGAGTGAGGAAGGACGCCTGTATCTTTGTAGTGACTGGGTGTCACGCCCTGACCTTAGAGATCCTTATTTATTCTCTATGTTTGGTTAGGTGAGGGTGTGACTCGGGTGGGAGAATCTATGTTTTCTATTTCTTTGTGTTTTTGGCTGAGTATGGTTCCCAATCAGAGGCAGCTGTCTATCATTGTCTCTGATTGGGGATCATATATAGGTTGTCATTTTCCATTTGGGTTTTGTGGGGAGTTATTTTCTGTTTAGCTGTTTAGTTGCCTGACAGAACTGTGCGCTTTCGGTTTTTTCTACTTTGTTATTTTGTTGCGGTGTTCAGTTTATTAAAAATCATGAACGCCTACCACGCTGCACCTTGGTCTCCTTCTTCAACCCACGAGAGCCGTTACACTGGGTGTATTGATACAACATCCAAAGTGTAATTAAGAACTTCTCCATGCTCAAAGGGATATTCAATGTCTGTTTTTATTTTTTTTACCCATCTACCAATAGGTGTCCTTCTTTGTGAGGCATTGGAAAACCTTCCTGGTCTTTGTGGTTGAATCTGTGTTTGAAATTCATTGCTCGACTGAGGGACAGATAATTGTATGTGTGGGGTACAGAGATATCATGTTAAACACTATTATTGCACACAGATTCCATGCAACTTATGTGACTTTTATGCACATTTTTACTCCTGAACTTATTTAGTCTTGCCACAACAGAGGGGTTGAATACTTATTGACTCAAGATTTCTAAAAACATAATTCCACTTTGACATTATGTGGAAAAAGTCAAGTGTTGTGAATCCTTTTTGAAGGCACTATAGTTGACCCTGGATCTGTGGTAAGGGGTTCCTTCTACCATTCTCCAGGTAAAAGTTCCCCTTGACCACAGTTCTAGAATCAGATTACTCCAGCTGGCTCATGTCCTCTCACCTCCCCAATACAACCCTCCTTTTCCATGTACTTCTTGACCAGGTACCAGATACGGCACTTGGTGAGCAGGTTCCCTCCTGTGGCTTGCTCAAACTTCTCATAATTCCCATACTTCTGGAGGGCCAACTCCATGATACGCACCGCCTGTAGGGGGAGAGAAACACAATGACAGAAAACATTATGCTAAAATCTAATGATGGACTTAGGTGTTATCTCAGTGAGGATACAGCTACAAAGGCTTGATTCAGTTCAGGAGTACAACGTGTTCAGATGATATTGAGGGAAATAACAAGATCTTGACCCATCCTTCAGTTGATTTGTTTGGAGGGATACACTGCATAGCAAAGAGCTATCTATGATTAGGCTATATAAATAGCTCCCTTTTAGGAATAGCACTTGGAGTTGTTTTGTCAGGTGGCAAGGCCAGGGCAGGACAGGTCAGTGCTTTCTCTCTTCTCTCTGTGGTGTGGTCAGGGATGTGGACTAGGCTTAATAGAAACAGTCCCTGCTCCCTACAGATCATTACAGAGATCATCCTCTCTCTCGCCCCAGCGCACACGCCATAGAGATCAAATAGAGACTGGAAATCAAGTCAGTTCTGTTAAATGTACAGTAACTGGAGTTGTTGCGCAATAGTACAATTAGCTGTTGAAGTCACACAGTGTAAATGAGTTCCTGAAGCTTATCAGGGTTAAGATAACTGCATGAGGTAGCCTAAACAACATGAAGTTGGGCAGATAGGCTAATTTGTGTTTCATCGTTTGAAGTTTAATAACAGTTGATTGTCAGCATTGAGGATCAAAACAAAAAAAGGTGTTCTATTCTACATCAGTGTAGTGAATGGCCACACAGCTATACACAATGGGAATGTGTAAAACAATACTAACACCAGGAGTGGAAGAAAGTAAACATGATAGCACAAATGGCAACGTCCACCACAGGATCAAATCTCCTACATTTTCTGTAGTCTTCACTCAACAAAAGAGGCTGCCATAGGTTCCTATCAGTATACTAGTGTCACCCAGATAGCAAGCACACAACAGAACACCTTAGGGGTTGCTATTAAACTCCAACCGCAGTCAAAACACTAGCCCAGACTACATTCTATTACTTCTACTGGACTATATGTTATACAGCAGGCTACCTAGTACAATCACTGTCATTTACAGTAGTGCTTGAAATAATATTTTTATGGAAATTGATTTCTCCCTCAATTCATTCTTGAAGCTCCGCTAACTATTGCGTGAGGAACAAAGATGTGCAGTAATATTCATGTATCCAATAACCTTTATGATGTCTGATTTCTCTTGTCTCTCTTGTTGGGGTAATCACAACATGACTTTTAACATACTCACTCAGCTATTGATCTGTCGTTAGAGTAGCTTGTTGGCTATCTGGCCTTTCTAAGGGCTAATGTGGATAGCCATTTGATAAATACTAATGTGGATAGATCTCCAGACTACAGCTCAGACAGAGAGAGCACTGGTGTCTCTTTCCACACCCTGACTGGTGTGCTAAGCTTGAGTTTTAAAGCACTTTTCCCCCCCAACTAATCTATCCAAGCTTGTCTGTCAGGGTTTGTCTGCTGCCTGGCTACGTGGCTTTCACCGAGTGAGCATATTTACTTCAGCTCAGTCCTGGGAGAATAAGAGGTATGGTAGAGAGAAATTGTTTGGCCACAGGCTCTGGGCTTGACCCCGGCACAATGTGCCTCACTATTTAAAATCAGCCAGCTCAGCAGTAGTATTGGGCACTTGGGACATGATTTAGGACAGGGTAGGTCATCTGTACCGACCTCTGGAAGTGCTTACTGTTTGTTGTGCCTAGTCTACTTCTTGCCTTAGTTGTATAAAACTTGTCTCCTGTCCTTAGACTTACCTGTAACAGTAATTGGCATGATAATTCGCTCCTCACCTCTCCACTGTTATAGCTGATGTGTAGGGACATTTATGGTTTAAAATGGCCCAAAAAAACACTATTAATTAATTGACCTGGGTCTCACCTGTGTCAGGAAGCGGTCGGAGGCATTGTTGTGGCGAGCCAGCACCAGCGGAGACACAGGGTTGCTGTACTCAAACTGAGGATTGTAGCTAAAGTCCGACTTGAAGAACTTCACCTTCTCCTTCTCCACGTTGGACGGCTTGATGGCAGTGAGGATGCAAAGCTTCTTGATTCCGGCGTTCTCCCCTTCCCGCATCACCCCTCCTCTGGGCAGTGAGGGCAGCTTGGTACGGGGTGAGCTGGAAAAGCAGGTCTTCCGTGGCCGGGCGACAGGGCGGGGGGACAGGCCCATGGTGCTACCCAGGACCGTGATGCTGTGGGCTGCCTTTTGTCCGCTGGCAAAGCCCCCTGAGGCAGAGGAGAAGACATGGTGGTGGGAGGAGTGCCTGGTGTCCCTGGTGTCTCCGCTGCCCTGCTGGCCCAACAGTAACAGAGGAGTTACAGATGGATGGCGGTGGTTATCGTGTGACCTGCTGGATGTAGAGGCACATCTCACAGTCTTCTTGGGCCTGCGGTACGGGGAGTGCTTTGGGCTCTGTCTCTCCTCCTCCTCGCCCTGCAGGAGCACATTGTAGCTGCTGGTTCCTGTGGTGAAGAGGTCCTTGAGGATGCTGGAGGACAGCTTCTCCAGGCACACCTGAGTGGGGCTCAGAGGCTGCTTGTCCGGCACAGTGGGGCTTGAGTACTTCTTAGAGATCTCCATCTCTACCGGCACTGTCAAGCTCAGGAGGTACTTCTTAGACTGCTCCATCTCTGGCCAATGAAGCCTTTCTGAAACAACAAGTGATGATGACTGACCGAGGGTTGAGTCAGTAATACTGACGCAGCAGCTTACTTATTTTAGATTCTCTCACTCACTCACTGAACAGTACATAGACTAATCCTCTTACAGAACGAGACAGAGGAGCTTCTTCAGTCTGCAGCCAGTTCAGCTCTAAAGCTAGATTTCTGTGAATTATGTCATGTGTGCATGTGTTGTTTACAGAACCCAATAGAGGATTATTCAATAGCTCAGAGGGTGATATCATTAGTTTGTGTTTGCAGAGCAACACTGACTCACTCAGCCCAAGGCAATAAAGGCTGCTTCTATCCTCTTCCATTTCATAGAATCACAGTGCATAGACCTCAAATGGACATATCCAAATGGACATTTCCGACAACCTCTCCAGTTACAGCTTTATAACAATTGTACCAGCAGTCCTTAGTGGGACTATGATGCACAAAGCACAGTCAGTTATGATGTAGGCGTGTCGCCAAATGATTCCCATCGTGCCTCCAGAGTCTGACAGGGTAGCAGCCATAGTGCAGAGCCTTGTGTCCTGTGCTCCAGTGAGATGGGCTGGTTGACCAGGAGCGTCATCACACTGTGTATAACTACTTTGTTCAGACAGGAGCACTGATGTGGAAGCTATGCAACCACTGCACTAACAACTCAACCAATTCAGGACTTCTGCAGATTACATGGCAACAACAGATTTCAAAACAAACCATTTCAGATAACAGTGCCCAAGCTGAATCAGTAGCTGGTCATGGAACAAATACATTAAGAATGGATAAATACCCCTTGACCATGTCAATGTACTAACAAGTACTACAACAGCTACTGACTGTAATAATGCATTGTTAGACTTGTTATAACAATGTTGGTGTACTTTTTATATGCTTACTCTTTTAAATGTGTGCTTTTATAGATTTTTTATCTTGTGTATGTAAAAGTTACTGTTGGTGTCTTGAAAGGTGCTTGAAAAGTTAAGCATGTACGTTATGACTGCTTTATAATGTCTAACATGTCTATTATGTCTCTACAAGATCATCAGCAGACTCCAGCACCATCGTCTACCATTCCCTGACCAGCTCACTCCGCTCAAGCCATAAACTGACCCTCTCCATCTTCAGAGGATGCAGCTTTCAACTTGGCCTCTATCTGTTGACATGTCATGATACTGGTGCTTGTTGTTTTTTGCTCTAGAACGGATTTAAAAATAGAATACATTTTTACTATTAAAAACATAAAATTAACGGATGTCAAAACAACAGCCAGTTTCAGAGTGAGTGGAAATGCAGCATATATGCAGCACAACTTATTATAAGCATTTAATCTGTTTGAAGTGCAGTGTGTTTTTGTTGTTGCTGGCTTTCTGATTGGAAAGCTAATGTTAGCTAATTCAAGCAAATTCAAGTCATACACAGATGAAGTGCATACATACCAGTGACTTTTATTGATTCGAGCATTGATTCGAGTCTTTGTTCTGTGGACCACCTCTTGACAACAACGTCTTCCAAGCAAAAAAAACTAGTAGCTAGCTAACGTTAGCTAGCTAATACGTAACCTTGGCTAATGTAGCTAGCTAACCAGTTTACCAACTGTCACTAACCTAACTAGCTATCTAGGATCAAACTAAACAAGATTAGCTAGCTAGCGAACTAACTAGATGGTCAAATAACGATAACGGTAACAGAACCAGCTAACTGAGAATGTCATCAGTCATTCCGTACTCCTGTAGCTCTCAAACTGTTATAGAGACTGAAGAAAGAAATGACACAAGCTAAGAGCGGTTTCCATGGTGCCCAGGCAACGTCACACAGAAACGATTGTGCTTTTGTGAGATGACGTTTTCAGTAAAAAGACAAGAGATTCGATTTTTTGCAACTAATATTATTCCAAAGTGTCATTACAATTTATACATATTTGTATTATGTTTTTCACTTTTTTTTAACTAAACCTCATACAAATTCCGCCAAATTGTTTAATAAATGTAGCTTCATTCAATATCTGCTCATCTGATTCCATGTATTTCTGCATGTTTTAAATTTGTTACTCAGACTCAATGGCATAAAGAAAAGCATATGTTTCATTTAACCGGGCAGGTCAAATTCCATCCTCCTTATGTCTCACTGAAGGTAAGGCCTTGAATTATGGGATTATAATGATGACAGAAGCACAGAACTACCTGGGTTTGTATTTTGAATTTCGTGATCACACACTATTTATGATTCATGGTTTATGATTTATGATTCGCAAGTTTGTATCATGATGTGTGAAAGATTTAAGAATGGTCGCAAACGTGTAATTTGACATTTGAATACATTCAATAAGATTTAAAGCATAAAGTGAATTTAGGAGTATGATATTCTACTGTGAATTTAAGATACACTTGCAGATTTTGAATCTGCGTGTACTCTGAGTTATGTCACTGTTATCACCTTACCAAGAGATTTGTACATGTTCCTGACGGGCCGCCCCCAGGTGGTGAGGGTAGGCAACAACATCTCCACCCCGCTGATCCTCAACACTGGGGCCCCACAAGGGTGCGTTCTCAGCCCTCTCCTGTACTCCCTGTTCACCCATGACTGCGTGGCCATACATGCCTCCAACTCAATCATCAAGTTTGCACACGACACTACAGTGGTAGGCTTGATTACCAACAACGACAAGATGGCCTACAGGGAGGAGGTGAGGGCCCTCGGAGTGTGGTGTCAGGAAAACAACCTCACACTCAACGTCAACGAAACACAGGAAATGATCATGGACTTCAGGAAAGTTATAAATGAGAACTTGTTCTCGACTGGTCCACCTGGTTAAATAAAGGTTAAATAAATAAATAAAAAATGTAATCTGCAAAGTGATACACAAATTGGCTTAATTATTTATTTACTAACTAACGAAAAAAATCACACAGAAATACATAAACACATTATTGATTACTAACATAATGCAATGAAACACAGTCCCTAGTGGACTAACACGATATGACGGCTTGTTACACAATGGAAAGGAGGTCGGGAACGATAAGGAGTGGGAGAGACAAAGAGAGTGGGCTTATATGTTCATACATTTGGAAACTACGCTCGCCGTAAATATGAATATTTAGCACCCTAACAACCGCTCGTTCGGATTGGAAATGCAACATATATTTACACGTAGATGTCTTTCTCTGTCGTCTCTCTGATGAAACCATTTGATCCATCTATGGTGAGTATTTCGATGCAAGTCTCTGGTTGTGTAAATCTCTGGTTGTCCACCAGAGCTCAAAATGCCCTTAGTTGTAGTAGGCTTCTTTATCTTAGTGTCCTTAGAATGGATACTCTGGAGTACCTACGAGAGAACTGTTATTTGCAGTTGTAGGCTTCTTTGTCTCTGAGTGTTTGTTACAAAGTATACTCCAAATTTTACACACGCGGTGGTCTTTGGTCGAGTTTACTAGACTACCAGACTTAACTACAGACTGAATGTTTCGGTGTAGTCTATCTTCTTCACTCATTCTGGTGTTGTGGTTTTAAACCATTTGTCAGCCGTGTAGCCACCGCTCCATGCTGTCTGGTCTCTATTTAAATTCCAACCATTTCAACATGTGGACCACATCCTCACGTTCTCTGGTCTAATGTAAATTTCATCACGAGTCCTTTTATTCTTGAGTAAATGGGGTGTTCCATTACGCCGACACTGTGCTCACTTGATCATGGTTACTGACTGAGCAAAAGTTTATATGAAAAACAATTCTCATTTAGAAGGCTAAAATCACATTGTTATCTTCACAAAAATATTCTTAAACTTAATAATTTATTTTATACAACATTAGGTGCAAACCTGATAACTAGAACGTGTACACCTTCAGAGTTACAGTTGTCTTGTTATACTATCCTTAATGATATCACAAAATAATAAATGATATCTTTTAGTTCCCACAGCCCTCCACAAAGAAAGAACTGATAAGCTTCCTGGGAATTGCGGGGACTTACCGTGCTTTCTGTAAAAAGTTTTCGGTAGTAGTGTCCCCACTGACCAATCTGTTGAAGGCCAAGTCTGAATTTATCTGGTCCACCCAGTGTCAAGAGGCATTTGGTGCAGTTAAGGCTCTTTTGTGTTTGGCACCCGTGTTGGTAGCACCAAATTTTGGGAAACCTTTCAAATTGCAGGTAGACGCCAGTCAAATCGGTGCTGGGGCTGTGCTTCTCCAGGAGAATGATAACAATGTTGAGTGTCCAGTCAGTTTCTTCTCCCGGAAATGTAATAAGTATCAGCAAAACTATTCTGTAATTGAAAAGGAGGCTTTTAGGTCTCATTTGGGCTTTACAGCACTTCGAGGTCTATGTTGGTTCTGGTTTGACCCCTTTAACTGTGCTCACTGACCACAACCCACTTATTTTTCTGAGGTCCCTGCAAAATCCCAACCAGCGCCTGATGCGTTGGGCTTTGTTCTTGCAACCATTCAACTTTGATATTAGACACATTAGTGGTAAGGATAATATCATTGCTGATGCTCTGTCCCGTGCTCCTCCCGTGTCCAGTTTGTATCTTCTCTCTGCTGACCCCTACGGGCTGTCTGCGCCTCTTTCCTCTTAAATTGCTCCCCAGGTACCAGGGCTGCCGAGTTTGAGGGGCGGACAGTCATTTGGAGGACACAGGGCCACTACTAGGAGCCGGGACTGGTATCCTTTTTTTTTCTTTTTGGGGAATTTTATTGTTGTGAATATGTTTGGGCCAAAATTTGGGTTTTAAGGAGGGGGGTGTCACGGCCCCTCTGCAGTGCAGGGGCGGTTCCTCCTGCAGGCAGAGGAGGGTCGTTAGTGATTGGAGTCACCTGGGCTCAGGGTATTTAAACTGCTTCACTAATCTCTCTCTCTCTCTCTCTGCTCCTCCAGGTATGATCCTGTTTTGTTTGTTCCTTTGAAGTTGTGCATAGTTTTCACTCAGTCATTCACACACACAGATTCATGCATCCCTGCACTTTACATACACCTTACATTATGATACTTTCACACCTCATTCCTTTTTCTTTGTTTAAAGTTAATAGTTTTGGTTTACAATAAAGAACCTTTTTGATTGGCCTATACCTGTTTTTCGTGTCCCCTCATTTTTGCCACAGGCTATGAGCCGGCCTCTCATGGTCAAAGATGAGAATCACGGACTGGTCCCCCGATGGACCTGTTTTCATGTTCTCTCTCGTGTCATAGTCCCTGTGGTCTGTGACGTAGATGTGGACATTCACCAGGCTCTGGAGAGGGAACCCTCTCCCACTACCTGTCCTCCTGAGTGTCTCTACGTTCCCATGGGGATAAGGACGCGACTGTTGACCTGGGCACACACATCTCTCATCGCTGGACATCCTGGGATCACCTGTACTATACAATCACTCTCTGAAAAGTATTGGTGGCCCACCTTGAAGCAGGACGTTACTCCCTATGTCAACTCCTGTTCTGTGTGTGTCCAAACTAAGTCTCCCCAACATGCTTCAGTAGGGAAACTCCAGCCCGTGCCTCAGCGTCCCTGGTCTCATCGGTAACGACAATGGACAGATCTCCCCTCTGACGGTTTCACCACCATTCTGGTGGTTGTGGACAGATTTTCTAAATCATGGCAGTTTATTCCTCTCTCTGGTCTCCCTACCTCTCTTCAGGTCGCTGAGGCACTGTTCCGGCAGGTCTTCCAGCATTATGGCCTTCCGGAGGACATCGTCTCCGACCGTGGCCAGTCTACACACACGTAGGACAGAATAGTGGATGTGTTTAACTATTCTTTTGGGGACCAGAAGTCCAACTGGGGACATTTTGTTAGTCCCCACGAGGTCAAGTTATATTTCTAGGGGGTTTATGGTTAGGGTTAGAATTAGTGTTAGGGTTAGGAGCTCGGGTCAGTATTTAAGGTTATTTTTAGGGTTACGGTTAGGAGCTAGGGTTAAGGTTAGGCTTTTGGGTTAAGGTAAGAGTGTGGGTTAGGGAAAATAGGATTTTGAATGGAACTTAATTGTGTGTCCCCAGAAGGTTAGCTGTACAAGACTGTGTGTGTGTGTGTGTGTGTGTGTGTGTGTGTGTGTGTGTGTGTGTGTGTGTGTGTGTGTGTGTGTGTGTGTGTGTGTGTGTGTGTGTGTGTGTGTGTGTGTGTGTGTGTGTGTGTGTGTGAGAGACAACAACGTACAGTACCAGTCAAAAGTTTGGACATATTTAGATTTGTTTAACACTTTTTGGCTTACTACATGATTCCATATGTATTATTTCATAGTTTTGATGTCTTCACTATTATTCTACAATGTAGAAAATATTAAAAATAAATAAAAACCCTGGAATTAATAAGTGTGTCAACTTTTGACTGGTACTGTGTATATAGCCATAATATGACATTTGAAATGTCTCTATTCCTTTGGAACTTTTGAGTGTAGTGTTTACTGTTTTTTTGTTTTGTTTATTTCACTTGCTTTGGCAATGTAAACATGTTTCCCATGAGAATAAAGACCTTTGAGAGAAGACAGGCTATGTGCGCACTGCCCACCAAATGAGGTGGAAACTAAGCTGCACTTCCTGACCTCCTGCCAAATGTATGACCATATTAGAGACACATTTCCCTCAGAATACACAGACCCACAAAGAGTTCAAAAACAAACCCAATTTTGATAAACTCCATATCTATTGGGTGAAATACCAGTGTGCCATCACAGCAGCAAGATTTGTGACTTGTTGCCAAAATAAAAAGGCAACCAGTGAAGAACAAACATCATTGTAAATACAACCCATATTTGTTTTTATTTTCCCTTTTGTACTTTAACTATTTGCACATCGTTACTACACTGTAAATAGACATATGAAATACCTTTATTCTTTTGGAACTTCTGTGAATGTAATGTGTACTGTTAACTTTTATTGTTTATTTAACTTTTGTTCATTATCTACTTCACTTGCTTTGGCAATGCTAACATATGTTTCCCATGCCAATAAAAGCCCTTAAATGAAATTGAATTGAAAGAGAGAGATAAAGCCCTTGAATTAAATGGAGAGAGACTTGAATGGCTAGACTGCGTCTGTCCTCGCCCATCGGGTTTATCATTGGCTGTCGCGTGATTCCAACCGTCGGAGTCTGCGCAGTGAACACAGCACTGAAATTCAAATATTGAACAGCTCTGTTTGTTAAAAAAATAAGGAACGAACGACGCGTCTGCAGAAACAGCGGCTGAGAAGCTGTCCGCGTTTAGTGTATTAGGATAGATAAACGACGATTATTCAGTGTACGTTAGCTAAATCAATAGATTTGAACAAAGAAACTCTTATCGGAATGGATCCGTTTACCGAGGTGAGTGCAGTTTGTTTCTAGCTAACTGCCATGGCCAGCTAACGATAACGTAACGCGTTAGCCAACAAAACATTATTTCTTGTTGCGTTGCATAAAGATGGTAATCTTGTTTGATAGTCACTGTCAAACCCATATTTATAGAACTGAAATAATGTTGTAAAACCTGGATTCAAAACAACGTTAGTTACGTTAAATATCTAACGTTTGTGTGGTAACGTTAGGTAGCTAACTTTAACTGGTAGTAACGTTTGGGACAAAACATTGAAAGTATTGGTTGGAGTCAAACTAATACTTGTTCTTCAACAAATGTGAATTTAAATATCTTAACTAGTGTAGCTGGGTAACTTTAGCTTAATTCAAATGTATGACGTTAACTGAAAGTTGTTGGAAACGTTGCTAACGTTAGATAGATAGCCAAGTCAAATAGTATAGAAGTGACATCTAAACCCTGACACCTTCCATACGTATATCATTGTATAGCTAATGTTAGCCTGCTACCTTTCCTCTTCATAATTCATAATACTGTACTAAAATTGCATGCCAGCACAAGGCAGTCAGATGATTGTCATCTTGTCAAAAAATGAATGGATTCCTTGGTCAACTACAGTATGAATACAGTAATGTTTTCCACCTTCATTTCCATACAACATCTGTCTGTCAATTTCCCTTTCTGATGCACCCTGTCAGCTTTATCAATTTTACCAAATGTGCCAGGAGTGAGTGTGTATATATATATGTATATATGTATGTATATATATGTATATATATATATATATTTTTTTAAGTCACTCAAGTTAGGAACTAAGTGTGTTTCATAACAACACTGATATAGAAAAGCAGTGGCTGGCAGCAAAATCCATAAAATGTCAATTCCAACCAATAGAAATGCCTGGGAGATTTCAAATCCAGGAGCCACAACACGTCAGAAGTGGCTCATTCCTGAGGAATGACACACACACTTTAACAAGTTTTCCACACATCCTGGCTGGGTGTGAGATGTGTAGGCAACTGAAACAGGCAGGAATGTGTTGAGTCTTGCACTGTAACAGCCAGGGCAATAAATCATGCCTTGGGATTGTTTGCCTTGGACTGGGAGGCCAGCTAGGGTTTTGGTGTTCAGATGAGAACTGACAGGAGAGGAGGAGGCCAGGGAGGAGTGTAGAGACAACTGCAGTCCTATCTCCCCCAGACCTAGTTGTTTTTCTTGACCCTATGACATGGACTAAAACTTATTCACTATTTTAAAGCTATAGACCACTGCAATCCACTGCTCAATATGGGTGCAATAGCAGAAAGGAAATTTGAATTAGAAGAGGGAAAAAAAGCAAGAAATGGTGTAGACACTGCTTTTAATTGCAAATGTGTTACATTTTCTAATGTGCTTTTTTACCTGCTCAGAAACTCCTGGAGAGGACCCGTGCTCGCAGGGAGAACCTGCAGAAGAAGATGGCAGAGAGACCCACTGCTGCTAACAGACAGATGGCCAAGCGAGCTAGGGAGCCTCTTGCTGAGACCTGCAACAGCCTGGTCACAGTGCCTGTCATCGAAAAAGGTACGATCTTACTCATTTATTCTCAATATGATATAACATAATTTCTCAATACATTCATTTTCTAGCCCTGTGATCGCTCTGGCTGCGATAGTAAGTATTGCATTGATGGGAATCGTTTTAATTTAACCCTTAGATGTCTCCATTAGCCTTTAGGTGGTTGAACTTCATGCCCTGCACGTGTATGGCTTTCCATACCGGAAGCTTCAAAATCAAATCAAATTTATTTATATAGCCCTTCGTACATCAGCTGATATCTCAAAGTGCTGTACAGAAACCCAGCCTAAAACCCCAAACAGCAAGCAATGCAGGTGTAGAAGCACGGTGGCTAGGAAAAACTCCCTAGAAAGGCCAAAACCTAGGAAGAAACCTAGAGAGGAACCAGGCTATGTGGGGTGGCCAGTCCTCTTCTGGCTGTGCCGGGTGGAGATTATAACAGAACATGTCCAAGATGTTCATAAATGACCAGCATGGTCGAATAATAATAAGGCAGAACAGTTGAAACTGGAGCAGCAGCACAGTCAGGTGGAAGTTGAAACTGGAACAGCAGCATGGCCAGGTGGACTGGGGACAGCAAGGAGTCATCATGTCAGGTAGTCCTGGAGCTCAGGTCCTAGGGCTCAGGTCCTCCGAGAGAGAGAAAGAAAGAGAGAAGGAGAGAATTAGAGAACGCACACTTAGATTCACACAGGACACCGAATAGGACAGGAGAAGTACTCCAGATATAACAAACTGACCCCAGCCCCCCAACACATAAACTACTGCAGCATAAATACTGGAGGCTGAGACAGGAGGAAGCTTGACCTTTGAAACAGCTCACTGAGAATTATGTTCAAATCAAGTTGGTGGAATGGGTCTATGGCTGAAGCTTTCCCTAGGCTGTATTCAAATATAGACAAAATGGTGAAGTTTTAGATTGTCTATGTATATTTGTGAGCTTTAATATGGTACTCAAGGTAAATACTTAAATATGAATTTTGTGGATTGGAAATCTCCCACTGTAAACTTAATTTATGGTCTTTCTCACTTGACCCCCAGCCCCTCACCCATCCAGCAAGCCCTCTCCCTCAAAGCGGAGTCGTTCAGGTGAACTTGGCCAGCCCTCCATGATCGGCGAGGAGAACAGGGAGCCTTCAATGACTTCTCGCACCCTGACCCCTACTCTGACAGACCCCCAGACTGACCGGAAGCCCCCAACGGGCCCAGCCAGCGTCCGCTCTGCCGCCTCTTTGGAGAGGGTGGCTGTCCGTCCTCCTGTTCCTGAACCAGAGCCCATGTTGGCAGCACAGCTTGTCCCAGAGCAGGCCAGGGAGGTAGCATGCTCTGCCCCAGAACCAGAGAAGGTGGCTGTGAGTGCTGCTCCACAGCCACAGAGGACCAAGAATGTGGAGGTGGTGCCGGCTAGCCCGGTTCTTCAGGGGAACCGAGAAGCGCAGAGGGAGGCTCCCACCTCCTCTACCCCTGCTGCCATGAAGTCTCGCCTGGCCAGACTGGCTGAACAAAGGCAGTACTGGGATTCTGAAGGTAAGGCACGTGGCCTGTTGACTAGCTAGATAATTTCATTTGCACATGTAGCACCTGTTTAACCTTTATAGATCACCTGAAAACCAACATTTTTACACAACAATATCAGTTTGGAATTAGACTCCTACAATCATATTAAAAGCATATTTGTTTTTGCGTGACAAATATGAATGCCCATGTTTTTCCCGTCGAAGGTACCTCTGAGGTTCGAGACATCCCAGCAGCCCTGTCCCCAGTAAAGAACCAGACCCACCCTAGGCAGGCTCTGGCTCCGGTCCCCACACCTGTCCCTGCTGCTGCATCCTCAGAAGCCACCGTGGGCAGGAAGGGTCGCCTGGCCAACCTTGCTGCCAGCATTGGGTCCTGGGAGGACGACCTCAGCCACGCCGCCCCTCGTAGCAGAGACCATGCACAAGGGAACCCTGGTAGTGTCAGTATCGCCACCCCTGCTTGGAGGAGAGAGGCAGGTATCAAACCCATCTCTGTGGCTGCAGACCGGACACAGATGAGTCAGTCATCAAACAGCAAGCCTTTTCTGGACTCCAACCAGGCGAGTCATAATGCGACAGTTGGCTTGGTTATTAATCATGATGTACGTAACTTTTGTGTGAGTAATATGTCCTCCCATGGGAGAGGCTGATTCTACAGAGGCATTTTGGATGTGAAAATGATTCAAAGTAGAAATTAAGATAGGAAGTGGTGATGCTTTGCAAGAAAGCAGTGTGCAGTAACAAGTTATTTTAAATAGTTTGATTAATAAATTTCTTGCTTTTCTTCAGCATCCTTTCAACTCCCCAGTCAAGTCAACCGGAGTGGTTCCCCCCAGCCACCAGAAGACTGAAGTACCTGAAGCCAGACCAGCTAGACAGACTAGCAGAGGTCTCCCCTCTCCTTTACCCAGTCCCCAGAGGAGTTGCCAGGGTAGAGCCTCAGCCTTCACACCCAGCTCCCAAAAAGGTGCTCCCTCACCTGTGCCTCAGAGCCCCCTGAAGAACCAGGCCCTGTCCCGAGCCCTGGAGGTCAATGCCAGCCCCAAGAAGTCAGAGCTCCCTACACAGCCCTCTAACACTGGGCCCTCTGTCCTGCAGACCAGGGAGAGGTTCACCAAGGAAGCCACCCCGGCCACTCCCCTGCAGCAGAGAGGCACCGCAGGAGCAACTGGAACACCAGGTGAGCTAGAATGAGCACTCAATTTAGCTTTTTCTTTTTCCTAAGCTGAAGTTGACAACTTATTAGGTGGTTCTAAAATATCAGATGTTTTAATATGCAGTCTCTGCTCATTTGTCTGTTGCTGTCCACTTCCATTGTCCTCACAAGAGTTGCTAAATATTTTTCTGTTTCCAACAGGTGTCAAGTCGTTCATGGAGCGTTTTGGGGAGAGGTGCCAGGAGCGCTCCGGCCTGAGTTCCACTGATACCAGCCATGGAGCTGCCGCTCATACTCCAACCATAGTAAACTCGTCTGGGGCAGGCCTGGTTGGTCATACCCCTGTCGTGAGCCATTCTGGAACCCCCAACACCAGGCTGGTGCAGGAGAGGCTGAGAGCTGCCCAGGTTGCCAGCACCACCACCGCTGACCTTGCACAGAAACAGAAACTGGTATGTACAGTTCACTTTATTTGCTCAGACCTTCTGCCTTTAATGTCTTCAGTTTTCCCTTTGTACAGCACTTTGGCATTTTATTTTTCTAAGCTCTTTTTGAAAATAAAGTATTACACATAAAATTATGACATTTGTTTTGTGACCAGACTGTTGACAAACTGATGAAAAATTGTAATTTCCTTGTTCTTTATTGCAGGAGCGCGAGTCGGAACTGGCTCAGATTCGTAACCGGTTCCAGAAAGGGAACAACATTTGGAAGATCAAGGATGAAGAGGCAGACACCAAGAGAAACACAGAGGCCAAGGTTGGTGGTGAAGTATATTTCTTTTGACCACGCTTGGAGCAACCTTTTATGTGCAGTCTGTTGTATGATGGATGACTGCAAAGCAATTAGGAAGGAAATGTTAAATGATCCTGTAATAATTATTCTCAGGATCTGATTGAGCAGCCTGATGAGCAAACCGCTTCCCCTCTGGATAGCCTGAATTCAGCAACCAAAAAACCCAATGTACCTGCTGCCACCAACCCAACCTCCAGCCCTGTGAAGCGAGTAGAATTCTCAGTGGAGGAATCAGGTACTGTACTTACTGAGTATACTACTTGATCATACTAACTTTGCTTTCGAATAGTACACTGATCATAAATACATATTTGGATGCTTGAATCGGTTGCAAGTTAGTGTTTTAATGTCCTATGGTTTCGGTCAACTAACTTAATTAGAGCAGTCCTTACAATCTAAGTTCATACCGTTGGCGTCACTATATAATATTCCACTCACGATTGTCTCACTGCAGACGAAGATGTGAGTCATGAGCTTGAGGTGAACGTGGACCAGTCCATCAACTCTGATGTGATCAACGGGATCTTTGACGGGCTCCATGACCAGAGCGAGGTGCAGAGTGGTGAGGAGGAAGATGAATTGAACATCTCCTCTATGTCTATCCTCACCCCCTTCTCTGAGACTGTGGCTGCTGTGGTCAAGAGCCCAGTGAAGATGATGGTGAGTTAAAGTACAAAGCTGGAAACAACCTAAAGCATACAAAGTAGTAAAATCTTTCAGCCATTTAATGTCTTGGGGACGTACAACTGCTTTTTAATGCCAGCTTGTCATATTTTATTTGCGCCCATGGACTAGATATAATGTTATGGCGAATTATGTATTTTTTGGGGTCAACCTAATTACTTTCATGTATATCCCTGCCCAGGTGTCAACCCCAGCCAGTTCGTTCAACGCTAAGAGCCTAACTCCTGACAGTGTTTCCAGACCCAGTAAGTTCCAGAGGGCTCGCATGCTCCGGGCTGGGTCATCAGACGGGCTAGAGACCGATGATGGCCACAACCTGCCTTACAGGTAACCAACCAGTTAAAGCCCATACCCAAACTCTAATGTAGCTGGCTGAGCTTCACCCCTTCTACTGATACATCAACAACTTTAATTTTATTTAGTTTCACTGAGTTCAAGAGATGGCTAGGGCTGGGAATTGCCAGGGACCTCACGATACGATATTTCCACGATACTTAGGTGCTGATATGAATTGATACTATTGCCATTCTCACAATTCTGTGTGTATTGTGATTGAATATTGCGATTTGATTTTCCAAACATATTGCTCACTGTCTGCTGCAGAGAGAGCATGAGCAAACGCATTTTGATCAGTCAGTGAAATGAAAGTGCTGAAAATGTTGGCTCGCTATTTAAGGAAGATGGGGGACCGAACTATAGGAGGAAAATACTGGCGTTTTGGCGCAGGTACAGCCAACTGTACTGTAATGCAAGCTAACGCTACCTACAGTAGCAAACTTGTTTTAATATATATTCTTTCAAATCTAGATTGAGTCAAATATCTATCGTCCAAAAATAATATTGCCATATATAACTATCGATTTGAGTCTTTATGTATGTTTTCCTTTCTCTTCCAGTATTGATGCGTACAGGTCGACCAGGATCAAGGAGAGTACGGAGAGGCCTCGTGTGAGGCAGGTCATCGCGAGGAAGGAGGATGTGTCTCGTAGAGCAGCAGAGGAACCCAGGAGCCAAGGACACACCAATATCAAACAGAAGATGAAGGTAAAGGCATGAACAGACCGGTAGGATTGTTGTGCGTCTCCCGGCCAAGAGTACTTAGCACCTCTGAACAGAGTGCCGGCTGTAATTTGCACATATGGTCCCTATAACACGCCGTGCTGACAGCAAGCAAACGAATGGTCCCGTACTGTGCAGACCAACAGTCTGGCTGGATAGAAACAGACTCGACCACAATGCCAGCACAAAAACAATTCCGGTGTCATATTGTGAGAAGGATCTCACACTGTACAAAAACCTGATTTCATAGAATAAAGTATCTTTCCCCCTCATTCCGTGTAGGTTCTTCTGACCACTGATGTTGATTTCCTCATTCCATGTGACCAATGAGATGTCTTCTTTCTGATTCCTTGTAGGTTCTGACCAATGAAATAAACCTGCAGCAAACAGTGATCAGCCAGGCTAGCCAGGCCCTGAACTGCTGTACTGATGAGGAGCATGGGAAAGGCTCGCAGGTGGAGGCAGAGGCTGAGAGGCTTTTGCTTATAGCCAGTGAGTTCCCATTCCACCCCTACAACATGAGTGGACATACTGACAGCCAATCCCAATTTGCTCCATACCCCTTGGGGACCTGCTGTTATATCTTCATGCATTTCGCATTAACATTGCATTCAGTTTTCTTATCAGTCTTATGTTCTTGTCTCCCTCCAGCTGAGAAGCGGGGGGCCCTGAAGGCAGAGCTGGACCGTCTGAAGGGAGAGGGTCCTAGCGGTCAAATGGGGCAGGGTGGGGACATGGGGGTCACAGCCTCCAAGGGATCCATCTCCCTCCTGGAACTACGACTGCCCCTCAAAGCTGACTTTGTCTGCTCCACTGGTAACAATCCAGGTAGAGACCCAACACACAACAATTGTTACTTGGTTATCTCAGAATTTATTTATTTTAATTATGATGGATATTTTTTTGTAATTTGCCTGCAACCAAATTGCTTTTAAGGGACAAAGTTCTTGATCTCCTGTTTCCCACATTGTGCTGTCAAAAACAAGATCCAAATATACATTGCTCAATATACTTCATGTATAGTGTGTTAGACTGAAATCATTAAGTTTTCTATTGTATGTGTTTATTCAAGAGTGGTCCAGCCATTACTTCTTCATCATGATCCGTGCTGGAGCTGAGAATACAGTTGCTACTCCCCTAGCCAGCACACGTAGTGCTATCAGTGGAGACGCGATCACCTTCTCTACCAAGTTCACCATGTGAGTTAAACCACACACATTCTCTCTCTGGAATTCTGTAGAATAATACCACTGTCCTATTCTAATGTCTTTCTCTGGCTTCCATTTTAGGCCTGATGTCTCTAATGAATTTGCAATTGATATTGAGGTTTACTGCCTGGTGAGTTTTTGCTACTTTCGGCAAATGCAGATATTGTTTGAGGAGGTCTCTGACTTCTTTGATCTGGGATATTACTCTAACCCTGGTTATTTCTTCAGGAGCAGAAGCGTGAGTTGAACCCTGACAAGAGGAAGAAGCCCAGCAAGTCAAAGGTAGTTATATTTTCTCAAATGTGCCATAACAAACTACAAATCAGTTTATTGAATGTTGGAACTGAGTATAGTCTTGTATCTTGGCTGCTAGTTTCTGCTTGAATACACTGCCATTGTTATGCATCAGAATATGCATGTAGAGCCACTTTTAAAATGATGTCCTGTCTCTCAGATGAAATGGTGTGTGTTCAGATACCATGTTCACAAGGCCCACGAGTTGTGCTTGTCTGTAGGGACTGATTTTAAACCCCCATTCACCTTTTTTGTGTGGGTGTACTGTAATGTTACTACTCGGTAGTAGAACACATCTAATGCTGGTGTTACCAGGCCCTGGGCCTGCTGCTGCCAAATACACACACTAGGCCTGCAGGCTCTACTTTTCATTCCACACGGTGAAGGGTCCCTTTTGTAGGATGGAAGGCTTTGTTCACAGCTGGCAATGCAGTTGGCTTAGTCAGTGATTTGAATTACCCATTCACTTGTTTGTGTCCCAACGTAACCTCTTCTGAAACTGAATCACCGTTTCTCTTTCTAGGCCATCACTCCCAAGAGGTTCCTCGCCATCACTGTAAGCTTTCATTCTTACCAACCTCTAATACAGACCGTACTGCCTTGTGGTCTTATGCGGAATGTTTTAACACATCGGATCTGTTATTGGGGCGATAAGAGGGAATGATTGCCACATGAGAAATGTAGACTTGCATCGGTAATGCATTATAGTAATATTCTGTTACTGTGTAGATTATGCTGTCATGCATGTTGTATGCACAGCCAGCCATCTTGTAAATGATTCAAAACATGCCTCTCTTTCTAACATATCTGGCTCGCTGCTCCTGTAGAAGAGCAGTCTGACTCCAGGTAAGGATACTTTTTCGGTTGATGAATTTGAACCCTGATGTCTTACTGTGCTTGTTTAAATAATTCTGCAGCTAGTGAATATTTTTTTTGAGGGTTTTACTTGCAGTTGTTGTGATGTGTGGTTGTCTCACCTACTTAAGTTGAACTTATTGTTGCAAGTCTCTGGATGACGAGAATGTCTGCGCAATTACAAAAACATTGCTGAAACATCCTCCTAATACTCTTTGCAGTGGTGGCCAGTCCTGGGGGCCCTAATGCAGTACGAACCAGTAACTTTGTCCTGGTCGGGTCTCACAAGCTAACGCTAGCCTCTATTGGGAAAAACAAGTTCTCATTGGAGAAGGTAAAATCCATAGACCTTTTACATAGAACATTAATATATTTTTAACTCATTTGCTTTCACTGTTGTACAATGCAGTCACTTCCATTATATCCTGAATTCACCCTCTATTTCCAGTTTGGCTGTATCTCTGCACACAATGCCAGCTAATGTGTAGTTGTAGGGGAGGAGGTAACATTTCTAGCGTTTGGAACTGACAGGGAGAAAGACCTCCCATTCTGAGTTTTTTTTTTTTTCTTCACCTGCACAGTCTGTGTGCTACCTGCCAGACTCTGACACTCATTCACTCACACATACCTTGTTTCTCTCTCTTAGATCAAATATGAAGGCATTGAAAGAGTGCTTCTCAAAGATATGTTTCACAGCAAAGTTGCAAATCAATCCACGACCACTAATATTTTGGGGTTTGTGACATAATGTCGTTCTGTTGTGGCACCATCTAACATTTCTAACCTCAATCTACAAGTTGGTTGGTATTGTTGTAAGGAAAATAAGTTCTGCTGGATGTTTTTTGGGGTGTTTCAGGCAGTGTCAAGTTAATGTATTTCACCATCCAATTGAATCTTCTCTACAAGAAGATGAGTCTTGCGTTTCAGTCTAAAGCCCGATTAACACAATCTGTCCTGTCACCCGATGAAAGCATTTTGTGTTGGTAGTCTTAGAGCTGAGGACTGTTACATGTCCTGTGTAATCTGTAGGTGCCTTTCCTGTGCCCCTTGGAGGGACACCTCTACCTGAAGATGCAGTGTGAGGTGGGCTCCTTGGTGGAGGAGAGAGGCTTCTTGGTGAGTACACACTGGCTTTGAACGCGGGGCCCCTGTACACCTCAAGACTGTTGGCCTGCTGAGCTAAATCCTATCAATCAATGAAATGTATTTATCAATCCTTTTTACACAGTAATTGTCAGTGTGTTTATAGGAACCCTGCTTAGACCACAGAGGAAGCAGAGACCAAGCCTAGGCATTCATGTCTTCATGTCTGTCAAGGTTTATTACACAAGCAGTTTCAATAGCTTCCTTCTGTTTTTCAGACAATGTTTGAGGATGTGAGTGGGTTCGGAGCATGGCACAGGAGATGGTGTGTCCTGTCAGGATACTCTATCTCCTACTGGACCTACCCTGATGATGAGAAACGCAAGGTAAGAGAGGACGTGGAAGCCAACCTGCCTCTGATCACTATTATTGGAGCCTTTATTCTTGAATGAATAGCCCTGTGAGCCTCATTTCAAAATACTGTAGGACTCAAGTGGAAATCAGCCTTCAGGCTTTATTTAGGTAATTCTTGAGTTTTAATGTACCCATATGCCAATTCATGTTGCCTCCAATTAGTAGCTTTTTATATTTTAATTTTCAATGTATTTCTTTGGGCGGATCCATGTCTTTCTAGAAGCCAATTGGACGCATCAACTTGGCTAACTGCACCAGTTGTAAGGTGGAGCCAGCCAACAGGGAGTTCTGTGCCCGGCCCAACACATTTGAGCTGATCACCGTCCGGCCTCAGAGAGAGAGTGACATAGAGACGCTTGTCAGCCAGTGTAAAAACACAATGTGTGTCACCAAGTAAGTCTCCGGTCGAAGTTGCCATCGCACTGTGTTTTATAGGCAAATACCTTGCGTGAAGAATGTTGGCTGATTTTGACATTTAATGCACTTGACCCCAAGTTTCCTATTTTTTGCACTCTTCTCCCTGAAGTGAGCACTTGTTTACTCCCTTCAAAGATTTTAAAACAATTGGATTGGAGTAGGCAGTGTCTAGTATTAACATATTTCTTAAACCAATCCAATGCCTTCAAAACCTTCAAGGAAGTTAACGAGTACATACGTAAGGGAGAAGGAAACTGAATTGGACTTGGACCTCCGTTCCTGTATACTGAAACACATGACTCTTTCCGTGTACCTGCAGAAACTGGCTGTGTGCCGACACCAAGGACGAGAGGAACGTGTGGATGCAGAAGCTCAACCAGATCCTAGTGGACTTGCGCATGTGGCAGCCAGACTCCTGCTACAGGCCTGTTTGAGCACAGAGCCCCCGCCTGGACCCAAGGTTAACACCCTGAATGGCTCTGGGTCTTGTATGGACAGTCACTATCAGTGACACGGTGACTAAGTGCAATACAGTATGAAAGTTATTCAATAAGATTTACCGGTGGATGGTATTTTTTAGAGGTGCTTTAAGACAGTTTAAGTTTGGGATGGGCAACTGGTGGATCAATCCCCCCTCAACTCAGTCGGGGTCTCAATTTACTGTTGAGAGTTATAGTAGACTATACAAGGTGTAATTTGGTTGTGAATCAGCAGTTTTTATCTTGTCAGTCACTCGATTAGCCCGCGTCAGCTAACATTTATTTAGATTGGTAAGCTAGTCTAGCCAGCTATCTAAACTTGTGGTAGTCATAGTTGAATTACAGTCTGGGGGGGACCCCCATTGATTTTGTTAGTTACTCTCACTCAGATGGCACATTACCTGCAAACATTTCTTTCCGAACATGGCAAAATGTGTAGAATTGCAGGAAATTAACTAAAACATTTTCTCTCCTCTGTCAAAAGGGCCGCTAAAATGTTTTGCTCGCAAGGTCGCTGCATGTGTGGTTATGGATGTGGGTACTCAGACCTGTGAGCACTGCGGCCCCTCGTGATGAGTTTAGATTTTGTGGCCCCCACCCACATCGAAGTTGCCCATCCCTGGTTTAAGTTATGAGTGCGAGAGAGATCAATAAAGCTGTACTTTAGTAGATATTACAGTATTGATAAGGGCTGCTGGTGCTTTTACACAATCCAATTTTACACAATCTGTATTTTCTATGCATTTCCAACATGTTGAGGCCATACTACCAACTTTGAGAGAATTTTGAGACTGTTGCATTTTGGTTTTCTGTGCTGTTACTCACATGATCAAACTCCTGACGAGATGTGGCTTTTTCGGTTGAATCTGTTGTCTGATTTGAGGAACATTATTAAATATTTAACTTTGTCACACCCAATTCTAGAATAATCTGCTTCAGTGCCAAGGTGATGCATACTGTACTATACTATATGAATGCTCCTCTTTCTCATAGTATTGGGAGAATGGCATGATTTGGAAGCACTGAACAACCATAAGAGGATTTTAGATTTAGCTGCACACTTATCCACTCCAATACCCTTCTTGTTTTGCTATTCCCTTTTTCCCCTTTGCAATCTTAACTATAGCTAATCTTGTATTTATCATGTTGCAAACTCTGGTTATGAACTTCTAGGTCAATGAGACTACGGAACGAGAACCCTTAATATTGTTTTATGTAGATGTTTTATTTTTGTGTACATGTTTTAAATGGTTACAGTTAAACTGGGTGTGGGTCAGCAGATATCAGTATATTTTACCACCATTATATTGTAATGGTGAACTTTGACAGTTGATGTTATTGCAATAACCTATGGGCACATTTCTATTCTGATTTTAGTTTAGCTATGCACTTTCATGAACTGCAAAGCTTATTCTCAGTCCAAGTTTTAAGCATGTGCTTAGAGGACTGAGTGCATCACCTTTTTGTGCTTTTACATGGATGTTTTGGGGGGAATAGTGTGTCTTATCTACCCATTAATTAATGCACAACGTTAATTTTCCACATGTTGGCAGTTCTATTATATCCTCTGATCTGTCCGGTCTTTCATTGGCACAACAAGCACTCCAAATATTCCTGATGTACTGGTAATTCTGAAACGATGAGACTTAAATAAATGCCAGCTTTAACCAAAATAGTGTTTTGTTTCAAGATGATTAGGGTTGCATTTTAAGGTACTTTCTTGTGTTTTAGACCATATGTAGCATGTCAATCTAAAATTGGCTATGAAGGGTGAGAAATATTTCAGTGTTAAATTGTACATGGTCACTTCCAAAACCTATCTACACTGAACAAAAATGTGAAGTGTAGGTCCCATGTTTCATGAGCTTTGCCATTGCCATGGCTGCACTCCTGCCCAATCATGTGAAATCCATAGGTTAGGGCCTAATTTATTTCACTTGACTGATTTACATATGAACTGTAAATCAGTGAAGTCTTTGAAATTGTTACATTTATATTTTTATTCAGTATAAATTGAAACTGTCTTTGCTAGAATAAGACTGACTCCATATTAATGCCAATGATTAATGAATGAGATGTTCGACGAGCAGGTGTCCATATACTTTTGGTCATGTAGTGTATGTTTATTGTAACATTTACCTTTGGCTCGCAAACTAACCAGAACGTATGTCAAATGTGAATCTCAAATATAACCATAAAGTGATGCAACCGAACATGAAGTTGCAAGTCACGCCCCTCCCAGTTCAGTTAAGGACATAGTCATCACTACGGTGTACTGAAGTTCTGTCGTTGCATCATTTCAGGCGCTGAGGAGAATACTATTAATTCACCCCTTTGTGTCAACGACAAAGGTATGTTTCTCACTAAACTATGTTAATGCGTTTTAGACATTTCAATCGAATGTGTATTTATCACGGAGTGAATCTTAACTCGTCTTTTCTATGGCCGGGTAGTTCGTGCGGCTTGACAAAGCCACATGGCACATACGTTTACATTACCATGTGTGGAGCAGAGCGCGACACAGTATTTGTTTATTAATAGATGTGATGGGGACTCGCTTTGTGAAACCGGTTTTGATGTCTTAACAGTAATACTACTTCGAATACACAGTTTAATACGTTGACGTCAATAGTTTTGTAAAAAGTATCATAGTGTGGTGTGTTATAGTGTCCTATCTGATTAGCGAAGGTACAATATGTCCAATAGTCCGTTGTATAACCCTTCAAGTATTTCTTCCTTCTCGATTTTTTTTACATGACCACGGCCTTATTTCTTTGACGAGATACATTTTTCCTATACCCATCATGAGGTTGCTACAACCTAGCCTATGAATGAACTTTTATAACGTAGCTGCACACAGGTCTAGAGATATATTTGAGGTGACAGATGGTGACATTCAATACCGCCTTGCACACTCTTGCCTGCATCTAGCTAATATAGGACGTAATCATTGGTCCAACTGTTGAAAACAGCGCCCCCCTAGACTGGAGGGTGGAGGGGAACACCCTGCATGTCTCTCATATGGACTGTCACTAGCAGTGACACTCATAATGACTTAAGTGCAATACAGTTGGAAAGTTATTAACTAAGATTTACTGGTGGATGGTATTTTTAGAGGTGCTTTAGTGGACAGTCAAGACAGTTGAAGTTTTGGAGGTGCAACTGGCGGATCAATTCCCCCCAACTCAGTCGGTGTCTCAATTTACTGTTGAGAGTTATAGTATACTGTACAAGGTGTAATTTGGTTGTGATTCAGCAGTTATGTAATTCACTCAATTAGCCTGCGTCACCTAACATTTTTTAGATTGGTAAGTTAGCTGGCTAGACTGTCTAAACTTGTCAAATTACAGTCTGGGGGGGACCCCCATTGATTTTGTTAGTCACTCTCACTCAGATGGCACATTAACCTCAAACGTTTCTTTCCGAACATGGCAAAATGTGTAGAATTACAGGAAATTAACTAAAACATTTTTTCTCCCCTGTCAAAAGGGCCGCTAAAATGTTTTGCTCGCAAGTTCGCTGCATGTGTGGTTATGGATGTGGGTACTCAGACCTGCGAGCCACTGCGGCCCCTTGTGATGAGTTCAGATTTTGTGGCCCCCACCCAAAAGTATGGTATGATAGTGTGGTGTGTTAGTGCACCTCTGCTAATCAGATAGGAAGCTATATGTCCATTTCTATTGCAGCATATTGGACGACTGTCATTCATATTCCATTTACCCAGTTCAATGTAACAGCGATAGGTTCAGACTACTACTACGTGATACTCACATTTTCCTTATACCCATCATGAGGTTGCTACAACCTAGCTTATTAATGAACGTTTATAACGTAGGTGCACACAGGTCGAGAGACGGATGCAAACGAGAGTTTCTATTGGACAAATTCAAGTATGTTAATCCACGTTTTGTTCCGTTTGCTTCCATTTAAGAGACTTTTTTCAACAGAATCCGCGGAATGAATACACCGCTGATCACGCTAAACACACAGCCACGTTGTATTTCTTCTCGCATCTGTGCGCTCCTCCTCTTACCTCCTCCCGTCGCTTGTGGACTTCAATGCACAACACATCAGCTGTATATGATCAGGCAAAAAAAACTTTCCAAGCCAAGCCACCACACACAGCCTGCATCGTTGTCACCATATGAACTAAAGTAACGTCCTCGTCAACATGGCTAATAGAACTAATGCGTTAGTAAACCCACTACAATCATGCAGTATCTTGTACAGTGTCGGGCCCCGGTGGCAATACATTAGTAAAACCACAAGCTTACCTTGACTTGGAAGAGTTCCAGTGTTGTGTTAGTCATAGCCAGCTAGCTAACATAGCATCCTGCTGTTTGGGTGGAGTGTTTCAGTAGGCTAAACTAGCTTGCTGCATTTGCTAGCTAAGTAAATGAAACTGAAAGTGGGAAAAAAATGACAATCTCTCTATACATTTCTGTCTTGCTTCTCCTTCATTTTCATTCTTTCTCTCTTTGAGTCAACTACTCACCACATGCATTGCAATGCTAGCTAGCTATATCTAATGCTTTCAGTACTAGATTAATTCTCTGATCCTTTGATTGAGGGGACAACATGTCAGTTTGTGCTGCAAGAGCTCTGATAGGTAGGAGGACATCCTCCGGAGGTTGTCATAATTACTGTGTAAGTCTTTTGTAAGGGGTTAGAACCAAGAGCCTCTTAGATTTATTTTTTAAGTCAATGTACCCAGAGGAGGACAGAAGCTAGCTGTCCTCCGGCTACCTCATGGTGCTACCCTACAGAGTGCTGTTGAGGCTACTGTAGACCTTTGCAAAATAGTGTGTTTTGATCATTAATTGGTGGCGTGATTATATTTAGTATTGTTTTATCTAAAAAGCATAACTTTTTACGTGTTTTACTATTTTTATGAAATTCACTGAGGATGGTCCTGCCCTTCCTCCTGAGGAGCCTCCACTGGTTGAAAGGTTGTAAAGAACAGTTACGAAAGGGGCACTAGTCTCTGGACCATCTTCTCTGCCCTTTGTGGCATGTATTTATTACACCCTCTCCCTCTTTCTATCTCCCCCACCCCGCTCTCTCCAGCCCCAGGATGTGTGGTATATGGGCCTTGTTTGGCAGTGATGAGTGCCTGTCGGTTCAGTGCACCAGCGCTATGAAGATTGCCCACCGGGGCCCTGACGCCTTTCGCTTTGAGAACATCAACGGCTTCACTAACTGTTGTTTCGGCTTCCATCGCCTGGCTATTGTAGACCAGCTGTATGGCATGCAGCCCATCCGCATCAAGAAGTTCCCCTACCTCTGGCTTGTCTACAACGGAGAAATCTACAACCACCATACGGTAGGTCTAGCCTGGAATCCACCTTGTTTCACTGTTTCACAAATCCCAGGCTCAATAGATTTGCAAACACCACAGTAGTTATGGCCCATAGACATATAAGGTATAGCCTGGAATCCAGATTGTGTTACTGTTTTATGTCACAAATCCCAGGCTATGGTAGGAGATCTACAAATCACACCGTAGTTACGGAGATGGTACCAGGCCTCAAGGAACCCTAGTATCTGGCCAAGTTTTGGTGTGGAACGTATTGAGTTTCTACTTGCAGGTCACGAAGCAGGGATATAGTATGGCTTTAGGCCAGTTAACTCCTCCTTTCTTAAAAAGGTACTATTGCTATGCCAAAGAGACTTACGTGGCCAAAGAAGTTAAGTAAACTTTTGTTAATGTGAGTTTGTGAAAACCGGGAGGGAAGAAAGTCGTAATATCTTCAAAGATCATATTGATAATGGTATTATCTGTCTTTTAAAAAATGGCAATAAATTATCTCACATCTTTTGTAGTATGCACAATTGTTTGATGTGATTGTGCATACATTACTTACAATCCATTGTGATTCAGTTATAAGCATGTATACTACCCTTTTGTATTAATTTGGACAGTGAAGCTAAAACTTTTCATTTGGCTTTTTACTCTAGCATGGATTTGAGATCAAATGTTTTATGAGGTGACAGTACACAATGTACATTTTATTTTAGGGTATTTTCATACATATCTGATTTACTGTTTAGATAATGAGTGAGAAAGTATCAGAGGCATAAATATCATACCCCCTAAAAATGCTAAACTCCCCTGTTATTTGTAATGGTGAGAGGGTAGCATGTTTTGAGGGCATGATCCTTGTGCATCTAACTTTCTCATCATTATTCACGATTCATTTATGATTATCTGTAATCATTGTAGCATCCACAAGTCCGGGCTATGGATGGGTCACTCAAGGTCATTCAGAGACTTGTCCTGAAGCCACTCCTGCGTTGTCTTGGGTGTGTGCTTAGGGTCGTTGTCCTGTTGGAAGGTGAACCTTCACCCCAGTTTGAGTTCCAGAGCACTCTAGGGCAGGTTTTCATCAAGGATCTTCCTGTACTTTGCTCCGTTCATCTTTGCCTCGATCCTGACTAGTCTCCCATTCCGTGCTGCTGAAAAACATCCCAACATGCTTCACTGTAGCGATGGTGCCAGATTTCCTCCAGATGTGACACTTGGCATTCAGGCCAAGGAGTTCTATCTTGGTTTCATCAGACCAGAGAATCTTGTTTCTCATGGTCTGAGAGTCTATAGATGCCTTTTGGTAAACTCCAACCGGGCTGTCGTGCCTTTTATTGAGAAGTGGCTTCTGTCTGTCCACTCTACCGTAAAGGCCTGATTGGTGGAGTGCTGTAAAGATGGTTGTCTTTCTGATAGGTTGTCTTTCTGGTAGGTTATCCGATCTCCACAGAGGAACTCTGAAACTCTGTCAGAGTGACCATCGGGTTCTTGGTCACCTCCCTGACCAAGGAAGGCTCTTCTCCCCCAATTGCTCTGTTTGGCCAGGTGGCCAGCTCTAGAAAGAGTGTTGGTGGTTCCAAACTTCTTCCATTTAAGAATGATGGAGGCCACTGTGTTCTTGGGGACCTTCAATGCAGCAGAAATTGTTCGGTACCCTTCCCCAGATCTGTGCCTCAATACACAATCCTGTCTCAGAGCTCCACTGACAATTTCCTGAACCTCATGGCTTGGTTTTTGCTCTGACATGCACTGTCAACTGTGGTACCTTATATAGTGTCGTGGAAATTTCCTCTATTTACCAAATCATGAGAGCAAACCACACACAAGTCAGAGTTAGTTATCACAAAGTCCATCTTTAATTATATGAGCTCTATCACAACCCTGTGACTCTCAGATCAATTCAGTGTCTATCATTGAATTCTCTGAGAGTCCCTTCCACATTTCAACTGAGATCCTTTATAGCAAAGACACACACAAGATAAGACAGCATCGGCATAATTCATCGTTCAGAGATACACGCTTGACCTCTCCCCTCTCTCCGGCCCAAGCAACTTAGTCTTGACATAGAACAGATACTGCAACCCCACCACAGTATTATACAAAAATAACATTCTGATGAGAAGTAACTTACAAACATTTGATGAATATAAAACATCTTACCTATGTTACCAATCAATTCTGATTTTTCCCCAACATTCCCCTCTCAAGGGACATTGTCCCTTCTAAAGAATCAGAATATTAATTACATACTCAATATAAAAATTCTAATCCCCTCAATGTCAAATACCTTAGCTTATATGTAAGCTTTCTCCCTTCTGAAACTAAGTTTACAACCGTTATTCTACAAGACAAACTTGCACATGTTTAATAACACAGAATAATCCATTTGAGGAAAATAAAAACACAATATTTAGAAATGCTCCCTAAGTTACATGAGAACCAGTGTCTAAACACACGCCTCCTCACAACATATAGGACAGACATCCTAAGTCCTCATGCTCAGAAATATACTCAGGAATAGAGAATAGGGCAGTGAAATCATTCATATTCCAAATCATAAGTAACAGCCCAACTATTTATCCAACCAATATTTAGAATAGCATTCCTCAGTGATTAAAATGTGTCTTATCACTCAAAGTAAAAACCTCAATTTAACACACATCAATATTAGCATATTTACTTACATTCAGTATAATTATCCCATAATTCTACTATTAACTTTTTTAATCATGATTATAATACAGATCAGTATCAATGCATTCTTAATCTAAATTACTACAATTTACATGGTGTAGACCTCTTCAATCAACCTGATACCACAAAAGTATAAACAATTTAATGGCACAGTTGACCACCCCCCCCTCTCAGGCACTGCATCTTCTGGCGTCTCTTTTGTTTTTCATCAGATAGCTTTACAGTTCAAAGTGGACGGCCCATGATAATGTCCCAATTTCAATGTCTCATCTTTACCACTCATGTCTTGTCCATTCGTCAACCAATATACCAGCATCATAAGAAAATGTTAGAACAGATCTTTCTCCATGATCACTCCAAGTGGACTCATGAAAGAAAAGCAGTTGATAGCTTAGATCTGATACTGTACACCAATTTCTGGCTTGGTTCTTTTCTCTCGGTAGAAGTGGTTTGGAAAGCCTCCTTCAACGCCTTTGTCACCCTTCTTCAGCCAGTTAGAGGGGGTTTTGAGGTACACACACCATTCGGTCCAATTATCTCTTCCATGCATTAAGATACCGTCTGATGTCACTTTTCATGATAACCTTGAAAGAACAGATCAGAACAACAGTTTAGTTCAGTTCATTAACTACATGATAAATTATTACTTTTACCAATTATTCTTAATACACATACAGTGCCTTGCGAAAGTATTCGGCCCCCTTGAACTTCGCGACCTTTTGCCACATTTCAGGCTTCAAACATAAAGATATAAAACTGTATTTTTTTGAAGAATCAACAACAAGTGGGACACAATCATGAAGTGGAACGACATTTATTGGATATTTCAAACTTTTTTAACAAATCAAAAACTGAAAAATTGGGTGTGCAAAATTATTCAGCCCCCTTAAGATAATACTTTGTAGCGCCACCTTTTGCTGCGATTACAGCTGTAAGTCGCTTGGGGTATGTCTCTATCAGTTTTGCACATCGAGAGACTGACATTTTTTCCCATTCCTCCTTGCAAAACAGCTCGAGCTCAGTGAGGTTGGATGGAGAGCATTTGTGAACAGCAGTTTTCAGTTCTTTCCACAGATTCTCGATTGGATTCAGGTCTGGACTTTGACTTGGCCATTCTAACACCTGCATATGTTTATTTTTGAACCATTCCATTGTAGATTTTGCTTTATGTTTTGGATCATTGTCTTGTTGGAAGACAAATCTCCGTCCCAGTCTCAGGTCTTTTGCAGACTCCATCAGGTTTTCTTCCAGAATGGTCCTGTATTTGGCTCCATCCATCTTCCCATCAATTTTAACCATCTTCCCTGTCCCTGCTGAAGAAAAGCAGGCCCAAACCATGACGCTGCCACCACCGTGTTTGACAGTGGGGATGGTGTGTTCAGGGAGCTGTGTTGCTTTTACGCCAAACATAACATTTTGCATTGTTGCCAAAAAGTTCAATTTTGGTTTCATCTGACCAGAGCACCTTCTTCCACATGTTTGGTGTGTCTCCCAGGTGGCTTGTGGCAAACTTTAAACAACACTTTTTATGGATATCTTTAAGAAATGGCTTTCTTCTTGCCACTCTTCCATAAAGGCCAGAATTGTGCAATATACGACTGATTGTTGTCCTATGGACAGAGTCTCCTACCTCAGCTGTAGATCTCTGCAGTTCATCCAGAGTGATCATGGGCCTCTTGGCTGCATCTCTGATCAGTCTTCTCCTTGTATGAGCTGAAAGTTTAGAGGGACGGCCAGGTCTTGGTAGATTTGCAGTGGTCTGATACTCCTTCCATTTCAATATTATCGCTTGCACAGTGCTCCTTGGGATGTTTAAAGCTTGGGAAATCTTTTTGTATCCAAATCCGGCTTTAAACTTCTTCACAACAGTATCTCGGACATGCCTGGTGTGTTCCTTGTTCTTCATGATGCTCTCTGCGCTTTTAACGGACCTCTGAGACTATCACAGTGCAGGTGCATTTATACGGAGACTTGATTACACACAGGTGGATTGTATTTATCATCATTAGTCATTTAGGTCAACATTGGATCATTCAGAGATCCTCACTGAACTTCTGGAGAGAGTTTGCTGCACTGAAAGTAAAGGGGCTGAATAATTTTGCACGCCCAATTTTTCAGTTTTTGATTTGTTAAAAAAGTTTGAAATATCCAATAAATGTCGTTCCACTTCATGATTGTGTCCCACTTGTTGTTGATTCTTCACAAAAAAATACAGTTTTATATCTTTGTTTGAAGCCTGAAATGTGGCAAAAGGTCGCAAAGTTCAAGGGGGCCGAATACTTTCGCAAGGCACTGTATCAAAACATTCTATTGAAACTATTCTTTCAAATTGGTTTATACTCTCCATCTCACTGTCAACTCCATCGTAGAGCCAAGGATCAAGAAATTAGACCTATACCTCGGGAATAGAACAAAACAAACACAATACAATACACTCAACAATACAATACACTCCTTCACATATCACTTAAGTTGTATAACTTCAATTCAAATTCAAACCCTCAAAAAACTGAATCCTCCCCCATGTTTTACACATATCTCTCCGTATGAGAGTAATGTAAAACAAAACTGAAAAGAAATGTAAAACAAAATTTCAGCTAACCTAATCAAATTAAAATCACTAAACTGAAAAAAAACTCCACAAAGAAAAATGATTTAACCCCTATGGTCATAGGAAAAAAGACTTAAAGCAGCATATCCTTAGTTAAAAGCAATGCCCTGTCCCTCTTCATATAGTGGTCGAAATTACAAATATGGCTAATAAACATATTTACCAATTACACAAATTATTTTGAAAGCAGTATTACAAATGACCATAATTTCATTATCCAAATGGCTTTCCAATGCGGGTGATCAAGCCACAACGGAAAGTCATCAGAAGGTCATACAAAACCCTTCAAAGCAGTGTTTTTCATTATATTAAACAATTTGCAAACAATAATCAACTAGTTCCAACATTTTTGTATTTCCATGTTCCCAGAACATTCCTTTATCAAAAGAATTTGCGTGTGTAATGAAAAGTCAGAAAATAAAAACTCATTAAATCCCATGTGGTGAGTGCCCCTTTAATACCTTTGCACTAAAACAAAAAACTTCCAGGCCCCCTCCAATGTGGTAGTTTATGGCCTCAATTTCACTCACTCTCCCCAAGAGTATAGTCCCTGGAAACATTCCAGAGAGAGACAGTGAAATATCAATTTTCCCGGAGAAAACACAAAAACACTTAGTTAGTATTCATTACACTACATCGATTCAGAAACTCAAACGTGAACTATAAACCAAACCTACTGATAATGCCACTGTACCTCAAATCATTAATCATAAGTTTTAATCAAATCAATGTATATGTATGATACAATGTTTAATTAAGTTAAATCAACTCCTAAAAAAAACTTTTAATCAGCAATCTAATAATTTCAACCTGTTGATATAAATTTAGTAAAAACCAATCCTGATTTTTTAAAACAAATCTAAAATCTTTCAAAAGTTGGCGCTGTCTCATCAGCGTAAAAATCAAAACAAACTTATTCTCATACTACTCAATCCAGCAATCACCTTTAATGACCTGACATTGTTCCACATAATGCAAACATACTATAATGTTAGACTACATGAACTTTCCTGCTCAAATTAACTGGTGTTACTTAAACAATCAAACCAAGAATCAATAACCATCAGAATCTATTATCACGATGTTTTATGATTCAGACATCCAGTCTCCCTTTCTCATAGCCTAATACAGTCCAAATAAACGCCACAAATCTATGATGCCCACCTAGCGAATCAGCTGCTAGAAATACAGAAAGAAGTGTACCTGAACAACGGTCAAAACAATTAGAGTAAGGTTATTGTATATTCAAACTAATAACGCAAATTTACGTTATTCTACAACACTGTTCAGCAACTTACTCTCTTATATACTTTCAGCTCAACTTACCCTATTCCTTTTTTCCCATTGGGCAAAAATATATAACCCCTCATTTCAACGTTTTTCCTTACCTCTATGTAAGATTAAAAACCCCAACTTTATAACTTCCTCTTCTCTTTGCTCTTCACACTTATGAAATGTATCCTATTTCTTTAAAAATAACACACGCATTGCCAAAATTATAACATGCGTCAGTCAATTTTTAAGAATGAAAAACATTTCGGTTATCACTTTCTATCGCCATTCTCTCCCCGCTATCATTCATAATTTCTTTAATTTAGGTAACTGTCTTCTCTATTGATACAGTAATTTAAATACGACTCAATTCTCAATACATTATTCCAGCAGATAATTTAGTGAACAGACATCGTCTTGCATCAGAATTCGCTTCGTTATTATTTTAAGTTGAATTAGTCTATCAATTTAACCTAAACAATCTATTGAAAACGTTCAATTTATCCCTTCTATCAATTTGAAACAGACAAGCTATTAAAACGTTCAGTTTATATCTTATACAAACACTAGCGACCATAACTTTACAGGCAAAACATACAAATAGATTATTTACAATCAAAAACTCAGAATTCAGTCAGCGCAATGACTGGGAATGGAACCCCGGACTCCCGCGTGGCAGGCGAGAATTCTACCACTGAAGCACTAATACTATGCGAAAAACTAAGATTCTCCGCAAATAAACCCATTTTACAAATAAAATCAAAATACGTCACCGTCGGCAATTCCCAGAAGAATTATAGCCCAATTTTAATAGTACAAACGTTACTCCAGCTATGATTCTCAAATTCCAAATGAATATATTAGCAATCAAAGAATAAAATGGACAGTTAATGACTAGGAAACAGATATTGCGCCTTTTAACAAAAGTAGATTATGTTTACTTATGCAACGTATTTCAATTACTTTACTACATCACATTAATCACGCAATGATAATTAGAGTGAATGAAAACTTTAGGCTTTGTCTGACATTTTAAATTACATCGAGATTCCCCCTTAATTCTCTAACTTTATTCAGTTTATTCAATAAATCCCACAACTTCTCTCATACTGGGAAGAAAAAATATAACATGTTCAGACCTTAAGGGCAGTTAAATTTCAAATGTTTCACCCAGATGGTGATAATCCAATATGCGTTTTTTAGTTACATCGTTAGGGTAAGATAACCAAAAGTGGACACACTCTAATCTTTTTCTAGAGCTCGATTTCCCAGATTTTGTAGATTATTTTAATAGTGCTTAAAATCTTCATCTTTATCAAATTATCCATTTAAGATACCAACTCAAAACCTATGTAGTCTACGAATGGGTGGTTTAAATTGTATCTAATCATTCTCAGCATTACTTTATCAAATCTCTAGTAATTGATTATACACACATACAATTTATCATAATTTCAAATAATTCACAGAATCCATATAAAACTTAAGAAATCTTAGGTACTCACACAGAACTTTCAGGATCACCCACACAGGATTGGTCAGACGTCCACACAGAACATCAGAACATAAAAAGGTTTGCCCACACAGAGTCAACCCTACCCCGCTCACACAGAACGGTCCGACCACTATTACCTAGCTAGCACATTTAAAATAATTGGAATTCACCTCCTCTGAGGGTCACTTAGACAATCACACAGACGCACAGAATGAGGTCCTTCTTCCAATAGAAGACACAGTCCCCTGGCCCCTCACCCCGACAGACCTCACCAAATCCCCACTGTGATCAATTCAGTGTTAGGAGGGCTCTTGGTCACTGGCAACCGGACAGTGCAGAGTATCTTTTGAGTCCACAAAACCCCCAGATTACTCTCCTCTGACTCGGCCCTGCTTACGCCGCCATGGTGCCTTCCTTACAAAGGAATTCACGCTCAGAGTATACGTAACAGGCATAATTTAAAAACTCGACCTCAAATCTGTGTGTGGTTCGCTCACCTTTTTCTTAAAAAAAAAAACTCTAGTTCGAGATGTGGTATCCACTTGGCTCGCTTCCTCTTAGATCAAAGGTTGGTCCATCTGCTTCGTTCCCGAAGTGTGGTTTCCCTGAGAGCCCAAGTTTAGGGGATCCCTCGTGCACGATTTATTTACCTAGATCGTAGGAACGGTCACCGAGTGAAGATTCACATCCCCTCCTCGTCGCCAAATGTCGTGGAAATTTCCTCTATTTACCAAATCATGAGAGCAAACCACACACAAGTCAGAGTTAGTTATCACAAAGTCCATCTTTATATGAGCTCTATCACAACCCTGTGACTCTCAGATCAATTCAGTGTCTATCAATGAATTCTCTGAGAGTCCCTTCCACATTTCAACTGAGATCCTTTATAGCAAAGACACACAAGATAAGACAGCATCGGCATAATTCATCGTTCAGCTTTGTCTCCTAAACTATGTTCTTTTCTCAAACTCAGAACCATAAACAAATCCTCCATATCAACAGCTATATATCAAATCCATCCTATCTTGACAAGATCACAGAGACACACTGACTGGCACACAGACATTGTGGAGCCAAGAGATACACGCTTGACCTCTCCCCTCTCTCCGGCCCAAGCAACTTAGTCTTGACATAGAACAGATACTGCAACCCCCCCACAGTATTATACAAAAATAACATTGTGATGAGAAGTAACTTACAAACATATGATGAATATAAAACATCTTACCTATGTTACCAACCAATTCTGATTATTCCCTAACATTAGACAGGTGTGTGCCTTTTCAAATCATGTCCAATCAATTGAATTTATCACAGGTAGACTCCAATCAAGTTGTTGAAACATCTCAATGGAAACAGGATGCATCTGAGTTCAATTTTGAGTCATAGCAAAGGGTCGCTTTGTCATTATGGGGTATTGTGTGTAGATTGCTGAGGATTTTTAAAATTTGATCCATTTTAGAATAATGCTGTAACCAACATAACATGTGGAAAAAGTCAAGGGGTCTGAATACTTTCCTAAGGCACTGTAAGTATGAAAATACCCTCAAATAAAAGGGGACATTCTGTACTGTCGCCTCATATGCTGGAGTATAGAGCCCAGTGGTGTAAAGTACTTACGTAAATAAATTAAAGTACTTACAAAGTAGTTTTTTTGGGGTATCTGTACTTTACTTTACTATTTATATTTTTGACAACTTTTACTTTTACTCTGATACATTTCTAAAGAATTTACATTGTGAATGCTTAGCAGGACAGGAAAATGGTCCAATTCACTCACTTATCAAGAGAACAACCCTGGTCATCCCTACTGCCTCTGATCTGGCAGACTCACTAAACACAAATGCTTTGTTTGTAAATTATGTCTGAGTGTTCCTCTGGCTCTCCGTAAATTTAAAAAACAGAAAATTGTGCCGTCTGGTTTGCTTAATATAAGTAATTTGAAATTATTTATACTTTTACTCTGGATTCTTAAGTTATGTATATTTTAGCAATTACATTTACTTTTGATGCTTAAGTACATTTAAGACTAAATAATTTAAACTTCTACTCAAGTAGTATTTTACTGGCTGACTTTTACTTGAGTCATTTTCTATTAAAGTATCTTTACTTTTACTTGATTAGGATGATTGGGTACTTTTTCCACCACTGATAGAGCCAAATTAAAAGTTTTTGCTTCACTGTCCAAATAAATATGTTGGTGAGTGTATGTCATGAGCATGTAAGACCACTTGTAATGTCTAATGTCTCATAATAATCCTAATACTTTTCTCCATCTTCCTCCCTCTTTAGCTGAAGGAGCAGTTTGAGTTTACTGACTACCAGACCAAAGTAGATGGTGAGATCCTGCTTCACCTGTATGAGCGCTTCGGCATTCAGAAGATGGCGTCCCTATTGGATGGAGTGTTCGCCTTCGTCCTCCTGGACACAGCCAATAGGAAGGTTTTCCTGGGGAGGGATACGTATGGCGTGCGGCCTTTGTTCAAACTACTGACTGACGACGGCTTCCTGGCTGTGTGCTCTGAGGCAAAAGGTGAGAGGGGACTACTTACTTGATATCTCCATTGGGGTTGAGCTGTTTTGGTTGCTACACAAGTGGATTAAAGAACAATACCTATTCAGGATAGGATAGGATGAACTTTGTCACAGAGTGTAGAAAAAAAATTAACTGCTCAACTCTATTGCTATTCAATGGAAATTCACTTGGTCAAGTACAATTGTAACAAAATGCTAAGATGTTGTTTCTAGTGTGTAACAACAGTGTTACTACACAGGTATAACAACTTAATGTAAAGTGTTTCCATGTTTGTTCTTAAACACATGCTTATTCTGTTTGTTCCCAGGTCTGACAGATATCACCCACTCAATGTCCTCACCTCCTAAGATCACTCCATTCCTCCCAGGACACTTTGAGGTGTTTGACCTGAAGCCCACAGGGAAGGTAGGGTCTATTCAGATGGACCGCTTCCACTGCTGCACCCAGGAGCCCAACCACGCTGCCTATGACACAGTAGAGAGGCTCCCCTCAGGTACACACCCATCCATAGTATTTCCATAATGTCAGCATCATGATTGACAGCGGCCAAGGTTACAGATGATTTAACTGTGCCACTACCTGTTGCTAGCTATCAGTGAAAGATGACAGATGTTGTTTGACACATAAGATGAAGAGAGGAATGGGTCACTGATTGTTCTTTTAGGATGCAGGTTTTTGGTGTTGAGGGTATTGCCATGAATGAAGCCTGTTGTCCAACTGAAATCATTGTAGTCACTGACAATAGGAGTTGGATGTGTAGTATGCTAGAGTTGATTTGCTGGTCTTCAACCATTCAGTTGACTGGTCCCTGTGTGATGACAGTAAGATCTCTTGCTGTCCTCTAGGTTTTGTCCCAGAGACAGTGAAGAGCAACATCCGGTCTTTGTTTGAGAACGCTGTCCGGAAACGCCTCATGGCCCACAGGAGGATCGGCTGTCTTCTCTCAGGTACAAATAATGATTATTACAGAGTAGGTTTGCCTCTTTGTGTAGTGTCACACATGAAAGCTTGTGGCTTGAGTTAGTAATGCTTGAGGTCTTTTACTTGTTGTTTTCACTAATGCTTGTCTGTGCAAATACATAAATGATAATACATTCTTATTATCTTTACACCATAGGTCAAATTAAACGTGTGAAAATCTAGTAAATGAGGTGTATGACTGTTATTATATATTTCGATCAGGTGGTTTGGACTCTAGTCTGGTGGCAGCTACGCTGGTTAAACTGGCCAAAGAGGAGAAGTTGAAGTACCCTATCCAGACCTTCGCTATCGGGGCTGAAGACAGCCCAGACATTCTGGCTGCTCGCAAGGTGAGTGAGGCTCTCTCCAGCCTCCATAGAGAGACTCTGCCTTATAATATAATGGTGATGATATTGTTATGGAACGGGTTGGGTAGGTCTTAGGAGCATGATTAGACACTACCACTTCTACACTCCATCCCCAGGGGGGCAGCAGCAACCGGGTCCAGGTGCTCTGTCAAGCCTTGATGAAGCCCATAGGTACAGGCAATCAGGTTGAGCGTGAACGATTCAGAGAGAGGTGGCCATAGAGCCCCTCGGCCTGCAAGTCTTTGTTTTTCTGTTTTAGTTAACTTTTTCAGTTTTGGAGCGGTCTTTTTAAGTTTATTTTTGTAAATATATATTTTGGTCACCCTTTTCAACAACAAATAATAATCTGCTTGGGCTAGCTGACCCATAGGAGTCAGGATGGAGCTGGCCCTGGATCCCTGTAAGTTTGCTGTCTCCTGAGCGTATGTACATACAGCACTGACCTCATACGCTGATTTCTCACATAGTTGCACATCTTACATCAAGTTACAGACCAGTTAACTAGGCCTAAGACTTCTAGACTTAGCGAGCGCAACAATATTAGCAGGCTAGTTAATCAGTTTTGTAACAAATAAAACTTCATAATCAGTAATAATCTAACTTTATTTTTGTATCACCTTTTACCCAATACATTACAGCTCCCAGGGCATTAAAAAGGAGCATTTAAAATAATGAAAACGCAACATAATAGAATAATACAAATATAATACCAAAGACTCCTTTGTGAAGAAGCCTGTGAAGTCAGTGCTCCCTGTAATTGTAAAAGAATATGTGTTCTCAATAAACTGAAGGCAATAAATAGATAGAACATGAATGAATGTCTTGTGTTGTTCCAGGTGGCGTCCTACATCGGCAGTGAGCACCACGAGGTGAACTTCACCCCTGAGGAGGGTCTCAAAGTCGTGGAGGAGGTCATCTTTCACCTGGAGACCTATGACATCACCACCATACGCGCCTCTGTCGGTGAGAGAGCACACTGTCCCATCTTAGATTGGCCTAGACCTCCAAACACCAATCAGAAGTGGTGTCCCATTGAAGATGAATTAATAGGCTATGAGAATGACACATTTGTGAAATACCGAGACACTAGACAGCTTCTTTGTACCTTGTCAATGTGCCCAATGACCTGGACAAAGGGAGTCTGGACAGGCTGCATTCCTTTTCCTCCTGATTGGCTGGATTGAATCCCAGTGGAATCCTGGGAGATTAGTGAGTGTGGCCTGTAAAAGCCTGTCAATAGAGAGAAGCAATCAGCCAGACCTTGGCCTAATATGTTGATGAAATATGTGATTCAGTTTGTCTGGTACAATTGAACAGTCCCAAAAGTGCAAACTTGAAGTAAAGACCAAAGTTCATGTGATGATCAGTTTACTTTCATTTACTTTTTTCCTGCTAAATACAGATGGTTTTATTTGCCTCTAGATGGCATGATAACCTTTTTTATAAGATATGTACAGTATATTTGGCAAGGCTTAAGTTATAGCCAAGGGATTACTTCAACTCAATTCTGTTTCCAATAATCCTTTCTCATTCTGCAGGCATGTACCTAGTGTCAAAGTATATCCGTGAGAAGACTGACAGCGTGGTGATCTTCTCTGGGGAAGGCTCTGACGAGCTGACACAAGGATACATCTACTTCCACAAGGTACTGTAAGTCTGTTCCACATCAGAGATGTGTCGTTCTCTCCCCCTCACCAAATTTCATGTACCAGACAGTGTTGTGGTGACTGCAGTAGTCAATTCAGGAAGTGCAGGAATTGAAAATATTTATTAGAAATCAATGGGAAATTCCTGGTTTGACTTAATTGAAAATGGAATTGAACCCAACCCTGGAACCAGTTGTTATGTCTGGGAATATGAGCTGAGTTGTTGTGTTTCCTGTTCCAGGCTCCCACTCCCAAGGCAGCAGCAGAGGACAGTGTTCGTCTGTTGAAGGAGCTGTACCTGTTTGACGTGCTCAGAGCAGACCGCACCACCTCTGCACACGGGTAGGGGCATCAACCTATTTTTCAATACATTCATTATTTTTTACATCCATTCCTCAAACTTGTCAGACTGCTATCTGCTCTTCTTTCTTTCTTTCTTTCTTTCTTTCTTTCTTTCTTTCTTTCTTTCTTTCTTTCTTTCTTTCTTTCTTTCTTTCTTTCTTTCTTTCCTTCTTTCTTTCTTTCTTTCTTTCTTTCTTTCTTTCTTTCTTTCTTTCTTTCTTTCTTTCTTTCTTTCTTTCTTTCTTTCTTTCTTTCTTTCTTTCTTTCTTTCTTTCTTTCTTTCTTTCTTTCTTTCTTTCTTTCTTTCTTTCTTTCTTTCTTTCTTTCTTTCTTTCTTTCTTTCTTTCTTTCTTTCTTTCTTTCTTTCTTTCTTTCTTTCTTTCTTTCTTTCTAGAAGCTATAGGTTTAATACAGAAGATCTAGGATTCTGACTTTCCTCTTCTCTCTACAGTCTAGAGCTGAGAGTGCCTTTCCTGGACCACAGGTTCACAGCGTACTACCTCTCCCTGCCTGAGGAGATGAGGCAACCTAAGGTCAGTTTTCTCAGCCTTATCACCATATGCTCACTATCCCAATCTCCCTATCCCCTACATTTGTCTCTGATGAGATAATGGAGTATGAAATCGGAAGTAATGTACTGTTCTAAATAACAGAGTAAAAACTGACGGACAACTATGAAAAGCTCAAACCAAGGTTATTCACCCAATGGGTCAGACAGACGAACAGACAAAGACATGTTCCCACCAGCCCAAGTATATCTACCCCACGTTAGGTGAAGTCTCCTCCTTCCCTCTAAACATTAAATCTTTATTGCTAGGCAGGAAGCGTAGTGATGTGGGTAATAAACTGTTCCTTCTCCCTTAATGTAACCTGACCTCGGCCCCCATTCCTCACTAATCCACAGCTCTCCACCCTTATCAATGACTACATCCATGTGATTGCCTTTCCCTTACTCAGTAACATTCCAAGGCCCTAGCTCATATCCATCCTTAATTGACCCCACCATATACATTCCTCCTACAGATTACCATTAACTTCTGGTGTAGCAAGTCCTTTCCATAGGATACCTGATGTATAACAATAACATAAACGGTCTTCAATGCCCTCTCTCTCCCTCAGTGTCATGAATAAGGATATTTCATATTTTCACGTTTAGAAGTCAGAACCCATCAGTATTATTGCAAAAGTGGAAAAGATGTGTATTGAGTGATTGTAAGTGTTGTGTATCCAAATCAGAGTCCTTGCAATAAAAATCTGTCTCTAAACATGTAAAGGGTTCCAGTGCTATAATTCCAAACACAGTTCAGTTTGACTGAGGGATGTGTGTGTAACCAGGATGGAGTGGAGAAGCACCTCCTCAGAGACTCATTTAAAGGTCTGAACCTGATCCCAGACGAGATCCTATGGCGGCGTAAAGAGGCCTTCAGTGACGGAATGATGTCTGTCAAGAAGTCCTGGTACAACAGCCTGCAGGACCAGATGGAGTCTGAGGTATTTTTGTATTTGTATTATTATGGATCCCCATTAGCTGCTGCAAAAGCAGCAGCTACTCTTCCTGGCGTCCAGCCAAATTAAGGCAGTTTATACAATTTTCAAACATTACAATACATTCACAGATTTCACAACACACTGTGTTCCCTCAGGCCTCTACTCCACCACAACCACATATCTACATTACTAAATTCATGTGTATGTATAGTGTTGTCGTGTGTGTGTGTATGCATGTGTCTGCCAATGTTTGTGTTGCTTCACAGTCCCGCTGTTCCATAAGTTTTATTTTTTTAATCTGTTTTTTATTTTTTAAATCTAATTTTACTGCTTGTGTCAGTTTCTTGATATGGCATAGAGTTCCATTGTGTCATGGCTCTATGTAGTACTGTGTGCCTCCCATTGTCTGTTCTGGACTTTGGGACTGTGGCATGTTTTGTGGGGTATGCATGGGTGTCCGAGCTGTGTGCCAGTAGTTTAGACAGACAGCTCGGTGCATTCAACATGTCAATACCTCTCATAAATAAAAGTAGTGATGAAGTCAATCTCTCCTCCACTTTCAGCCAGGAGAGATTGACATTCATATTATTAATATTATCTTTGTGTACATCTAAGAGCCAGCTGTGCTGCTCTGTTCTGAGCCAATTGCAATTTTCCTAACACTCTTCACACTTTTTGTGGCACCTGACCACACGACTGAACAGTAGTCCAGGTGCAACAAAACTAGGTGCCTTTAGGACCTGTCTTGTTGATAGTGGTTAAGAAGGTAGAGCATCACTTTATTATAGACAGACTTCTCCCCATCTTAGCTACTACTGTATCAATATGTTTTGACCATGACAGTTTACATTCTAGTGTTACTCCAAGCAGTTTAGTCATCTCAACTTTCTCAATTTCCACATTATTTATTACAAGATTTAGTTGAGGTTTAAGGTTTAGTGAGTGTTTCGTTCCAAATACAATGCTTTTAGTTTTAGAAATATTTCGGGCTAACTTATTCCTTGCTACTCACTCTGAAACTAACTGCAGCACTTTAAGTGTTGCAATCATTTCAGTCGCTGTAGTAGCGGACGTGTATAGTTTTGAGTTATCCGCATATATAGAAACTCTGGCTTTACTCAGTCAGTGGCATGTCTTTAGTAAAAATGGAAAAAAGCAAGGTACACATACACACAGTCATACACACACACACACGTGCATATGCACACAGCAGGCTCGCATGTACACACACACACAGGCACGCTGGCACATGACATATGCACACCCACACACACATTCTGACTCCTCCTTTCACTCCTCCAAGGTGAACGACTTCCAGCTGGAGAAGTCTCCTAAGACGTTCCCGTTCCTCCCTCCCAGAACCAAAGAGGCGTACTTCTACCGCCAGGTGTTTGAGAAGCTTTACCCGGGCCAGGCTGAGTGGCTCAGCCACTACTGGATGCCCCGCTGGATCAATGCTACAGACCCCTCAGCCAGAACCCTCTCCATCTACAAGCCTGACAAGGACCAGTGATACAGAAACAACAGTGGCTCTTTTCCAGTGTCCTCACTAGCGTAGCACTTAGAGTGAAGCAGTCTATTGAGCATGCATGCATTCTAAGTGGTATGATAGTATGGATATTGGAACGTAGACTGTGTCAGCTGTCAATCACTTGTGCCATTATTACTACACCTCATCTTCACACCATTACTACACCTCCCCTTCACCACATACCTATCTGGAAACAGTCTGATGCTAAAGTTGTGATTTTTATGGAATTCTGGGTAACGATTAGGCTTACTTTTCATGCAAATGATCACGGTTATTGTAATTTTGGTTTAAAAATGGTTTGACCTTGTAACGCTTCATAATGCATCTTTAGATAAGACATATCTAATTAGCTACGATAAACCTAATGAATAGAACACAGCATTGGTGACATTCCTGTTTCAAAAATGAATGGATTTGACCTCTTGGAACTTTTGGAAATGAAACTTCTCCCAACCGTGCCGTTCCGCTCATAAAATGATTATCAACTTTACCCATTTCATGTAAAACTGCTATTGGGTAAATTTATTTCTACTTGAATATAAAGTTGAATCCCCCATTCTCCTGAAACTTGAATCTAAAGTTGAATCCCCCTTTTCCTAAAATTAATTTATTAAGACTATTTTTTTAGTTCACGTTATTGACCATAATTGTCGGTTACGCAGCTCGATGGAGGAATCATCAAGCTCTAGTACTTAACCAGTGTTAATTACAGTTACAGGGTCAGTACTGATTTGGGAAACTGCTGTTTCACTAGGAATAGTTGATAATGTTGGAAGACTGGAATGATGCTGTAGGCCATCTATCTGGAATTTAGTAGCACTACTGTAATGCTTTCATCGATTATAGTACCATATGGTGATTACATAGTATATATTATTATATCTAAATTACAAACATATTTTAACAGCTTCAGACATTGGCTAAACCTTAACATGATAGTTAACTGTTCCTAATGAGTGCATTTTTCTGTCATTTACATTAAGTTAGATGTGTATAACCGGTACTGCAATTGTCCTTTTGCCTCTTACCCAGACAGGGAGTAGGCTGTAATAGGTTCAATTCCGTGCAAGAAGATGTCTTGATTATGTCACAGGAGACAATAGACAGGATAACTTTTAGGTATAGATCAGTTGCGGTCAGTGCCGTTCTATTTCAGCATGTTGGATGACTGTCATTCATATTCCATTCAGCCAGTTCAATGTAACAGCGATAGGTTCAGACTACTACGTGCTTCTCATATTTTCCCTATTACCATCATGAGGTTGCTACAACCTAGCCTATGAATGAACTTTTATAACGTAGCTGCACACAGGTCCAGAGACATATTTGAGGTGACAGATGGTGACATTCAATACCGCCTTGCACACTCTGTCCTGCATCTAGCTGATATAGGACGTAATCATTGGTCCAACAGTTGAAACAGCGCCCCCCTAGACTGGAGGGTAACACCCTGCATGGCCTGGGTCTCTCATATGGACTGTCACTATCAGTGACACTTGCGATGTCTAACAATGACACAACTCTGTTTTGTTCCGTTTGCTTACTTTTTAAGAAACGCGTTTCAACAGAATCCGCGGAATGAATACACCGCTGATCACGCTAAACACACAGCCACGTTGTATTTCTTCTCGCATCTGTGCGCTCCTCCTCTTACCTCCTCCCGTCGCTTGTGGACTTCAATGCACAACACATCAGCTGTATGTGATCAGGCAAAAAAAAACTTTCCAAGCCAAACCACCACACACAGCCTGCATCGTTGTCACCATATTAGCTAAAGTAACGTCCTCGTCAACATGGCTAATAGAACTAATGCGTTAGTAAACCTAATACAATCATGCAGTAACTTTACAGTGTATAGGCAGTAAGCAGTTACACCGCCTGGCCCCGGGGGCAGTAATTTAATAAAACCACAAGCTTACCTTTACTTGGAAGAGTTCCAGTGTTGTTAGATAGTCATAGCCAGCTAGCTAACATAGCATCCTGCTGTTTGGGTGGAGTGTTTCAGTAGGCTAAACTAACTAGCTGCATTTACTAGCTAAAAAACGACAATCTCTCTCTCTATACACTTCTGTCTTGCAAATGGAAGAAATTAATTTGTTCAACTGTTCAACTATTGTCTTTCTCTCTCTTTGAGTCAACTACGCACCACATGCACTGCAGTGCTAGCTAGCTATAGCTTATGCTTTCAGGACTAGATTAATTATCTGATCCTTTGATTGGGTGGACAACATGTCATTTTGTATTTTTATTGATTATGGATCCCCATTGCTGCAAGAGCTCTGATAGGTAGGAGGACATCCTCCAGAGGTTGTTATAATTACTGTGTAAGTCTATGGAAGGGGTTGAGAACCATGAGCCTCCTAGGTTTTGTTTTGAAGTCGATGTACCCAGAGGAGGACTGAAGCTAGCTGTCCTCCTGCTACACCTTGGTGCTACCCTACAGAGTTCTGCTGAGTCTACTGTAGACCTTTGCAAAATAGTGTTTTAATCAATTATTTGGTGAGTGATTGTATTTATTATAGTATTGTTTCATCTAAAAAAATAATTACTTTAAAAAGTTTTACTTTAAAAAAAAAAATTTAAAAATCACTGAGGATGGTTCTCCCCTTCCGCCTCTGAGGAGCCCCCACTGGTATAGATGGTATAGACATTATCCTGTTCTTTACCCAACCTGATAAAGAGAAGTACCCCAATTCAACTCATGTCTTTTAAACATTTTAAATGTCAGAACAGAATTATGATGAAACTTTGTAATGCTTTGATGCCTTGATCAATCCCCAAGGTTATCTTTCTTTGAACATTTCTTATTGAAAAGGATAATGCTCAACACTCACTCACCATTAAAAAAGTAGTATTTTATTGAAGCAACTATAAAAAGCTTGACTATTGGGCCATAATCATAACATGTTTTCACCCCCCCTTTTTTTGTTTTAATTATTGTCCTAATCAGAGCAAAGACCATGACATGGTGTAATAGTGGTCTATAAACCATAATAAAGTGTGTGTGCATGTGTGTTTTTGTATTTATGTGAGGGTTCTTGTGTCGTTGAGATAACAATAGAATGTGTTACAGATTGAATGTCAAGCTGGGAACAACATGATTCAATTGAAGACGAAACATACTTGAGACAGACTCAATGGGTTACTTTTTAAATATTTTTTTATACCTTTATTTAACCAGGCAAGTCAGTTAAGAACAAATTCTTATTTACAACAACAGCCTAGGAACAGTGGCAGCTCGGGGGTTTGAACTTGCAACCTTCCGGTTACTAGTCCAACGCTCTAACCACTAGGCTACCCTGCCGCCCTGAGACAATGGGTTACATTACTTAAGGAAAATAGTGAAACCAAAAGACACACTGGAAGTTGTATGCTAACCATGGTGCATTTGATTGCACTTTGTTTTCTCAATTACGATCCATCTAGAGTCTAGACTGATGGAACTACAGCATTAGATGTCTAAAGTGATGTACATAATGCTATGTGTCTGTCTACTGTATTTCATCCTAACCACGACTGATATAAAAAGTCCCCATACCCTTGACAATATCTCTGATGTGTTTTTTTGTTGTGTGTGTGGTCATGATATTCATGAGTTTGCATTACAATATCCGCACTAACATACAACTTAAGTATAACGCAATATATTGGGAATGCATTCTAAGTACTATGGGTATCCTAATATGGAAAACAGAAAGGAAAACACTGCACACTGCTGCTCATGCTCCCAGGTGATATTTATTTACGTTTCGATCCTTAGGTCTTCATCAAGCATCCATATCCCAGGTGGGGGTGGAAGGTCCTATATATAGGGGCAGTACTCAGTGACATCACTTCCTGAAACAGGAGGTAAAAAATGTATGACAGTACCAGTCAAAAGTTTGGACACACCTTCTCATTCCAGTGTTTTTCTTTATTTTTTACTATTTTCTACATTGTAAAATAATAGTGGAGACATCAAAACTATGAAATAACATATATGGAATTGTTTAGTAACCAAAAAAGTGTTAAACAAATCAAAATATATTTTATATTTGAGATTCTTCAAAGTAGCCACCCTTTGCCTTGACAGCTTTGCACACTGGTGATATTTATTTACAACAACCTTTCGACCCCTAGGTCTTCATCAGGCATCCATATCCCAGGTGGGGGTGGAAGGTCCTATATATAGGGGCAGTACTCAGTGACATCACTTCCTGAAACAGGAGGTAAAAAATGTATGACAGTTTCACAATTTTAACACTCAATGTATCAAAATATATGATCATAAACAGGGAATGTGATCAATATTTACAGTAATATACATACACATACAATATTCAACAAGGACTTTTTTTAAACAATTTGGACATATTGAAACTATAAAAACGGTTTCAAGTCAAACTCCTCGTTAAGACCAAGAGGAGACAGTGTGTTGAGCCTGTGTATCCAGAAAGATTCCATTTGAAGAAGTTTCCTCTCAATGTCCCCTCCCCTGCATGACATCTTGACCATTTATATTCCAATGTATCTCAGAGAACTAATAGGAAGTCCAGCTTGTACAAAATGAGCAGCAACAGGATGTTTTGTCTCACCTGTCCATATATTGCTGCAGTGCTCACTGGTCCGTGTCTTAAGGCTTCTATGGGGTTTCCCTGTGTAAGACGGGCCACAAGGACATTTCAACATGGAAATAACAATGGTGGACATGCAGGGGGTGGGTAAATGAGTTGCATTTGTACATGAAGCTGCAATGAGCACATTGGCCACATTTGTAATTATCCTCCGGAACCTTGTCCACTAAAGTTTCCCTTTTCTCTGGTGGGTAATCAGATTGAACCACAATATCTCTCACATTTGGGGGTCTTTTAAAGACCATACATGGGGGATATTTAAAAATGGGTTTCAATTGTGGGTCAGTATGAATAATGTACCAGTGTATCCTGATAATGTCCTTAAATGCCTTCCCCAGTGGTGAGTGTTGGGTAAAGCATGATGGGAGATCTGCTTTTGCTTTAGCTTTTGTTTAAAGGCTTTCCAACTGTGTTAGTCCTTCAAAACGATCATTGGCATGTTTTACCCAATTGTCTTAGTACCCCCTTTCCTTAAACCTTTGTGTGAGGTCCGTGATCTGTTTCTGATAAGAAGTATCAGAGCTGCGTATTCTTCTGGTGCGACTGAATTGACTTTTCGGGAGACTTTTAATAAGTGGACGTGGATGAAATCTGTCACCTCTGAGGAGGGTATTCCTGTCTGTATGTTTCCTATAGAGATCTGTCGAGAGGGAGGTCTTGTCCATAATAACCATCACATCAAGAAAACGGATTTGTGATAGGTCATTAGTAAATGGTGCCAATGAAGGTTTTGAAGAGTTTACAGTTGGAAAGCATGGAAACAAAAGCTTCCTGCAGATCTCCCATCATGGATCACAAAAATGTCATCCAAATGGGGAAGGCATTTAAGGACATTATTCAGAGAACACTGGTACATTAGGTCTGGATTCAGCACCACCTGTTTTTAAACATTCCTAGATATAGGTTAGCATAATTAGGAGCCATAGTGGTCCCAATCTGATTCCCTTTGGTCTGGGAAAGTCTCATCTGAAGTGGAAACAGTTGGAGGTTAGTACAAAGTGGCCAATGTGCTCATTGCAGCAAAGATTTACAAATCAACTCTGATTACCTGCATGTCCACCATTGTTATTTACATGTTGAAATGTCCTTGTGGCCCGTCTTACACAGGGAAACCCCATAGAAGCCTTAAGACACGGACCAGTGAGCACTGCAGCAATATATGGACAGGTGAGACAAAACATCCTGTTGCTGCTCATTTTGTACAAGCTGGACTTCCTATTAGTTCTCTGAGATACATTGGAATAGAAATGGTCAAGATGTCATGCAGGGGAGGGGACCTTGAGAGGAAACTTCCTCAAATGGAATCTTTCTGGATACACAGGCTCAACACACTGTCTCCTCTTGGTCTTAACGAGGAGTTTGACTTGAAACCGTTTTCAATATTAATATTTCAATATGTCCAAATTGTTTTTTTTTTTAAAGTCCTTGTTGAATATTGTATGTGTATGTATATTACTGTAAATATTGATCACATTCCCTGTGTATGATCATATATTTTGATACATTGAATGTTAATATTGTGAAACTGTCATACATTTTTTACCTCCTGTTTCAGGAAGTGATGTCACTGAGTACTGCCCCTATATATAGGACCTTCCACCCCCACCAGGGATATGGATGCCTGATGAAGACCTAGGGGTCGAAACGTTGTTGTAAATAAGTATCACCTGGCAGCATGAGCAGCAGTGTGCAGCGTTTTGCTTTCTGTTTTCCATGAGTCTGCCTACAACTCCATCACCTGTGGAAAGTACCTGGATGTGTGTACTGTCTGTCCTTCAGTGTGAGAGGAAGGGGTTGCCCAATTTTACAACTCTGTGTGCTACTTTCTTTGTCCCTCAGAGGGTGCACCACTCCACGATATCTACATCCGTTGAACAATTGCCTTTCTTCGCTTTCACAGCATATTCCTATCGGTGAAAATAAGAAAGTCACGTTCCACCAATAAAGAAAATAGTTTTAATATATCAAGCCATAATCACACACAAGTATTCTGTCATATCATACCATACATCTTGGTTTTATAAACATGACAGTTTGATTTACAGTCAATTTAAACGAGAGCGTGCTCTGATAGAGCAGCATGTACCAGAGTGTGTAGTTGATTTACAGCACAATCATTTATGAGGCACTAGACAGTGGGCTTGGCAGTGCAATTTTCTACATACCCTGGGGTAGAGCTTTGCTTTGATGTTCCATGACAATAGCATTCTCTGGAACATATGTTATGCTGATGGCACTAATACTGTGACATACATTAAATAACATTATGTTTCTGTAAAGTACGGTAGGAGTACCAGATCACACCGCGCGTGGCAAAATTCCGCAAACTTTCCCAAATGTCCCAGGATTTCCCAGAAATCCTGATCGGAGGATTCTGAGAATTTCTGGTTTACGATTTCCCTTCTGATTTAATCTTAAAACCGGGATTTCCGGAAAACCTGTGAATTTTGGGGAAAACAACCGTAATTTTGTAACCCTCTTCAGATCACACTCCTGCCCTCCTTTGAGCTCCCTTCTTCCTGGACAAATGAAATTGGCACTGTCAGGTACAATACAGCTACAAAACCACGATGTGAAAACAAGACATTTTATTATGGTAACTTACAATAACTTTGACTAACTATCCATATTTTGCACAAAACAAAACTCGGCATCAGACACCCCTTCCACTTGTCTGTAGGAATGACTGGATGAGAAGCGGACCAATAGCAGAGGACTGAAGAAAGACCAACCGGTTAACGGCGCTTGTCGTAGTTCTGTAGTGCGTTCCACTCATATGAATCTGTAGTTGAAGAGAAAGCTTGTAAATAACACAGCACAGTTTATTTTCAGATTGTCATTTTAAGCACAGATCCAGCAATTATTGTGGATTTGTAACCAGGCCATCTAAGAACAGCTCGGTTCGATCAGTCGTGTAAAAAGCTCCTATGAGGCCCTTACCTGGTTTCTCTTGGCTCCTCTTACCCATCAGTCCAACAAAGGAGTTAATTTTATGCCCTGAAAGAGAAGATAAGAGAGGAGAAAAAGGTGTGAGTTTCTTCCCGTAACAGTTAAAACCATTGTCACTGCAATTACAGACAGCGAGTGATGCAGTGACTAGTGTGCAGAACAAAAAGGTGTGAGTTCTTCCAAAAACTGCCAATATTATTTACACCCTAAACTAAACTAAACCTAGCCCTAACCTTAACCCTTACCCTTATTCTAAACCTAACCGTTACCTTAGCAAGCGTTTGCTTATCAACAGATAGTGTGTTGATAGTATGACCATGTGTAGATCATCTATATGGGACTATCCAAATAAAGTGTGACCCATCATTTTTTGTTAACGATGCAATGCCTGGTGTATAACCTCGATGGTGACAGAGTGACTGACGGACTCCATCCCCTTGCCCTAGTGACTGAGGGATAGAGCGGCGCCCACCCACAGGTTTTGGAACGAAGGGTTGTGATTGGAGATTTTTTCCTAAGAGGGCAGGGATAGGATGTATGTACTGAGGGGACATTTGCGTCCCAGACCGACTGTTGTCTCTGTCAGCCTCTGTCAATCCCCCTAATGGAATATAATATAAGGGTGGAGGGAATGGGGATACGGGGGAGTAGTGGGGTTATAAAACTGCGTGAGACCCCTGGGATACCCTATCTGTCAACACACCCATCATACTCATTCAAATGAAGTGGGGTAAACTCTAATGTGATCAATTTACTTAAATGATTCAATATTCCCATCAGAAATATGAGAATCATGACAATCATAAAGGAACGATGGCCTCATGTGCATCTGCCATTGGTGGTCTAGTCACGAGTCACTTCTCAATTGTCCATCCGGACATCATAAGTGCTTGGCCCCTTGCTGTGTGTAACATACTATATATATCTTAAAAGGTATAGATCATATGATATTTATATATATGCACACTGTACAATGTATATATTATATTATAGGTTTGTGTCAATGGAAGGGTGAGCTGCTCGCAACCATCTTTCCATCATCAGCGTAACCAATATAATTGAACGCCTAAATGTCCTTGGGGCATTGATCGAAGCACTCGCTCTCTTCCTCTCTCTCCCCCTTTCTCTCTCCCCATCGCTCTCCTTCACTCTCTCTCCATCACTCTCTCTCCTTCACTCTCTCTCTCTCCCTCTATCTCTCTCCTTCACTCTCTCTATCTCTCTCCTTCACTCTCTCTCTCCTTCACTCTCTCTCCTTCACTCTCTCTCTTTGCCTGTAATGACTGACATAGTCATGCCTGCATCAAGGCTCCGGCAACACGCTGGTCTACACGTATTTATGACGTACTTGCTGCCTCATATCGCTGAGTGGGGGAGTCATTAAGGAAATGCCTCAATGACTGAACAGAGGGGAGACATAGCGAGGGGTCTTCATGGCAGAATTAAGACTATGTATCCTAGCGAGGGACTAGAGTTGTCTTCAAGGCAGAACTAAGACTACCACCTACTGCATCTTAAAATCCCATCAAACGACCTGTTAGCTGTGTGGGTTGTGATTTAATTAAAACATTTGTCAGGTTTATTTTCCGGTCTCTCTATCTACTTTTATTTACAATTATGCAAAAATAAATATAATTATTCAACCCCTGCATTTTGTTAGTTTTTTTTGCTGCTGGGCAATATGTGGTTTGTGTTCTCCCTCCCATGAATGATAATGAGGACCTGTTGGCCTATGGCACTGGATATGTGACACCAGCCTGTCTTCTCCCTCACACCCCTCTCACCCCACCTCTCACATCATGTCACCCCTCTGGTTAGCACGACTCCTCTCGCCCACATAGGAGTACTGGTGAAATACAGTTGAGGTACAGGTGAAGTACAGGTGAAATACAGGTGAAGTACTGGTGAAATACAGGTGAAGTACAGGTGAAATACAGGTGAAGTACTGGTAAAGTACAGGTGAAGTACTGGTAAAGTACAGGTGAAGTACTGGTAAAGTACAGGTGAAGTACTGGTGAAATACAGGTGAAGTACAGGTGAAATACAGGGGAAGTACTGGTGAAGTACAGGTGAAGTACTGGTAAAGTACAGGTGAAGGACCTGTGTCATCCCTAATCCCCCCTACTCATGGAGTTAACTCATCACATTTCATCACTTGTCACATGGTCTACCTGGCCCATGTGCAAATAAAGCCATCATCACTTGGGTTGATGTCTCAATAGATTTTCCCCAACTTTGCCAAATGTTCTGATTGGCTTCCCCTGCCTGCCTTACACACAGCCCACACAGTCCCTTTCCATTTGTAACATAATGTCAGAAAAGATAATCATAACTAAATCATGGCTTAATTTGTTGGTATGCATGGACAATTGCAACATTTCCTGGGAAATGTTCTCCAAGATTAATTTAAAAGATGAATTAAGTAATTATTAATACGTTTTTCACTTACTTTTTCGGGTTATCTGTGGATTTGCTGTTGGAATAAAGGGGGGACTTCAGTCAATGTAGGCCTATAATTATCTAATTTAAGAATGTATGAATACGCTACAAAACGTGCATAAATATATTGATATACAATATGTAATTATTAAAGGCATTAATAATGCATATCAATATTGGCATTTCATTTCAATAAACGGGAAAGTGCCTTCAAGAGCGTGAAGGGTGAGGACAGGGCGAGGCGCGAGGAAGCACAGTCTTACCGGAGGAGCGTTTCCCCATTAGGCCAAAGAACTGATGCGGCCTCGGTTTCCGCGTCATTCTCCGCAGTATCTCTCCGAATGGGTCAGATGACAGCCACTCGTCCTGCACGAGGGAGAAAATCTAGTTAATGGAACATTAGACACCAGAGAAGGGGATAGGACGAGGGGTGGGGAAACTGACTCCCTTATTGCCTTCCAACCTATACCTTCGCGTAAAATATTGTACACTTGTATAGCACTAGATCTAATCTCGCAGAGCAATCAATATAAAACAGTAAAGACACCTCCGTGTGAACTTTTATATCCGACCTATTTTTATCTGACGGGGTTGCCTACAGGTCAGCATTAGTCTAAGTAGTAGTCCAACCGCTGCTATGGCTAATGGACCATGCACATTAAAGTGCCCATCAATTAACCAATTCCGTTGGTTCCTTCCCTATTGTATAGCCCTCCCGCCTTGTTAAAACGCTTTGCGTAACCTGCTGAATGTTCCCAAACCGACTGCAGATGATGAGAAATAAGAGCCCCGCCCGGAGACTTGGCAGGCGCCCAACCCGCAATGTCAGAGGGAGAACGTGCGCTACATGTGAATAGAGATCATTCTGGGACTAAGGTAATGGTGGAAGCACACTGAGCTAAGAGCTCATACTTTATCCCCATTGAATCATAATACATCTTTCACGGACATAGAATTTGTGTTGCTGGTAGAATGTTTGATGTTTTGTCTGTATACATGCGTAATTACGCATGACCAAGCTCTCCAAACAGGTGACTTATTTTATAAAAGCATACTAATATTTTACATTTAATTTAATTTAATAGAAATTGGTTGAAATTCCATTCAATAATTTTGATGAAACAAAACACAAGGCTGTGCCATCCAATTAAAAAAGTATTTTCCCCATAGTTAAGCAATCCTACATTTTCCCATGTCAATTTTTTACAATTCGTTTAACAGGCGATTCTAACAAACAATTGTCCTAACATATTTTCTTGTCTTACATCAAATCATTAATGCCTACCGTAATTTGATCGTCCATCCAATAATCAAGATCTTCCTTTGGACCAATTTCTTCACTAAAAACTTGGGCGATAGCAAGAAAAGCTATCACAAGCGGTAGCAGTAATTTCATGATGCAGCAATCTGTTGCGTGCAACTCTTCAGCCGTTTAAGTCTTCTTTCTTCGTTTGTTTCGATTTTCAAAAGTAGAAATAGGCTGTTCGGGCACTTGTAAACTGAGTTTAAATGTTTTTTAGCCACTCTCTATGACTTTTGAGAGCTCGATGTTGACACCTGCGGAAATTGGTATCTTCTCTCCATATAAGTGCCTCAAGCGTGCACAAAAATGATATGTTCCCTCCTTGGTTGCAACCTCGCCTCAGTTCTATCTCTGCTCCAGTAAGCGAGCTCTGCTGCTCTTTAATGCCTTCACTTTGGTCCTGTTGTGTCTTTGTGACCACACGGTAGTACTGCACTAGGTTATATAGCAAGGGATAGAAGGGTGACAGGTATCTAATTCGCTTTATATCAATTAAGCAAGTACATTTACTTGACAGGTACTTCCTCGGAGCTGTGTGATGACTAATATCCGTTGTGATATTTTGCATATGGTCAATATTACTTTCAAACGTTCCCCTATGACCCTCCTTGGCACTCAGTGTATTGTTCCCGTTGTAATCGGACTGTCCAAGTGAAGCGAAGGAAGTAAGTGAGTCTGATGACGCACTGAAGTTGAAGGTTTCACGTAAGTCTTTAAGACCTGTCCTACGCCAAAGCAAAATTTCAACATAAAAAGAAAGTTGATTTGCACCTTACTCATCAGTGGAACATGTTTTTCTTCACATTGACAATAGTTTGGATTCTGAAAGTCACTTTTCTAAAAATGAATCATTGGAAATTGAATCATTATAATTGAGCATAGCCTTGCTATTTAGAACGGCTGCCGTAGGCAGACCTGGCTCTCAAGAGAAGACAGGCTATATGTACTGCCCACAAAAGGAGCTGGAAACTGAGCGACACTTCCTAACCTCCGGCCAAATGTACGACTATATTAGAGACACATATTTCCCTCAGATTACACAAACCCACAAATAATTCAAATACAAACCCAATTTTGATAAACTCCATATCTATTGGGTGAAATAGCACAGTGTGCCATCACAGCAGCAAGATTTGTGACCTGTTGCCACAAAAAAAGGGTAACCAGTGAAGAACAAACACCATCGTAAATACAACCCATATTTATGTTTTATTTATTTTCCCTTTTGTACTTTAACTATTTGCACATAATATGACATTTGTAATGTCTTTATTATTTTTGGAACTTTTGTGAGTGTAATGTTTACTGTTCATTTTTATTGTTTATTTCACTTTTGTTTATTATCTAGTTCACTTTCTTTGGCAATTTTAACATGTTTCCCATGCCAATAAAGCCCTTAAACTGAAATAGAATAGAATTAAACAGGTGTCTGACCCCACAGAGACAGAGAGGAGCCAGCTGATTTTCATTACAAAGCTTGGCTTGTTTAGCAGAAAGGTGTTGGATGTGAAGAGAGAGATGCACTGACACTGACAACACACAGTTCACAGTGTCCACGCAGCTCCCCGAGTGCTTGACAACTCAAGTGCCTTTCTCCCAGCCACAACGGACTCCTTTTATTTAAACATGTTGTTAATGGAAAATTGCTCATTTTAATTTGACCAATAAATAACATGAGGTGTCTTTCAGTCACGATGCATATATATATATATATATATATATATATATATATATAATGTCACTGTCATGTACGGTATATATAGTCTACGGATGATCTAATAGGTCACACTGTCACCATCAATCACATAGTCGGATGTGTACATTTATAACACATATACCACAATACAAATAGCCTTGAAAGAGCATGAGTCTTGAGCATATGTTGAGACAGAGATACAATGATGATGTGCATAATTTACAATGAGTACTTTAGGATTGACCCAGTCAAAATTTGGACATTTTACAGTGATCCAACCTATAGGATGTGTTCTAATGACACCTGAATCTACTCCTCTTTTTGAAATTTGACCTTTTGCCTCGTCACATTGTGCCTGTCATTAGATCACATGCATATATTACTAAAACGTTCAATTTATAAATAACAAATATTACATTTATGGATCAGGATTAGTTCATCAGCAGTGGCGGGTCTGAAGACAGAGTTATGGTGGATGGATTTACGCTGCTGCTAATATTAATGACATTATCTGTGCTGCCACGGTATCTGTAGTCACCAAGACACTTTAGATGGATTTTAATCATCCTCACAACTAGGACTGCTTATCGAATTAACAGTGGGAAGAGGAGAGGTACTGAGGAGAGAGAGAAGAAGGGAAAAAGAGAGAGGGACGGAGAGGGAAAGAGGGAGAGGGAGGGGGAGGAAGGGGAAAGGGCTCTTAAATCAGAAGAAGCGGGTATTCTGTGGGAGAGACAATGGAAGATGGAGACTGAGCGAAAGAGAATATGAAAGAGAAACGAGGAGAGGGAGCAAGTGAGAGAAGGAGTGAGAGGTGGGCGTGCTGCTGTAGAGGAAGAATGTGAGGAGAGCCCTGGGAGCTATGGGAGAAGAAGGAAGATAAAAGGCAGAGGTAGAAGGGGAGAGGTGGGCGGTACATGGCGAAATGTGAGAGGTAGCTGGAGAGATGTGAGAGGTAAGAGGGAGGTAGAGAGAGGTAAAAGGAGGTAGAGGGAGTAAAGGTGTAGATAGAGGAGGAGACAGGGTGGACAAGGAAGATAAAGGGGAGGTTAGCAGGGTGGAGAGGCAGAGAGAAACAGACATAGCTATGCTAATTATATAAAAAGCTGTAGAGATATGATGGCATGATATGACACAGCATGGCATGGCAGGTGACCGGGGTGAGGCTCTATGTCACCACCATGTAGATAATAGAATCAAGCTTGATTCCCAGCAGGTATCACTCAACATGTCACTACTATCTCCATCTGATAACGTAACACAGGGCTGTATGGAACTCTGAGATTACAGGATCACAACCAACAGTCATCAAGTCCCGTGTCAGAAAATCTTTTTGAAAAAGCATATGATGTTTCTGATTGGGCTTTTACTACACAAAATAACGTGTTCTCTCTTCCCCTCTCATTCTCTCTCTCTTTCTTCCCTTTTCCTCTTCTATCCTCTCCCTCTCTCTCTCCTTTTAGAGACAGAGACTTTCCCACAACAATGAATCCTAAAACATATAAAACAGGATAATGTGTCTCTTGGCCCGGATCATATTGTGGTTTTTGTACCTTACTGAAAGTGTCAGTGGATTTGAATTGCGAGTCATTATGTGGTGCATAAAATGTGTAATCAACAAGTCAGCCTGCTGCAGATAGATAAACAGATAGTAAGAGTAAAGGATAGTCTGATTGTGTGTGGACAATTTTACATATCCCACAGTAATACATGCAATTGTTTGGCAAAGCAGAGTGAATTCTGAATACGTGAGGTTAAAGTGAATCAGCACATAAAATATGAGAGAAACAACATTATTCTGTCCAAAAAGACGTTAACCAGCGTTGGCCGACATCCACATAGCAGATGTTTTGATGGTGTTGGAGGTGTAACTGCGGTATGAGCTGACATCAGTGGAGGCTGGTGGGAGGAGCTGTAGGAGGACAAGCTCATTGAAATGGCTAAAATGGAATAAATTAAACGGAGTCAAACATGTGGTTTCCATGTGTTGGATGTGTTTGATAACGTTCCATTTATTCCATTATAGACATTACAATGAGCCCGTCCTCCTATAGCTCCTCCTACCAGCCTCCACTTGTGTGTGCCACAAACCACTCCCTTCCGTAATATCCCTACAGCATTAGAGGTTCAAAACAGCATGAGAAAGTGTAGGCTCTATCAATGGTAGAAATAATGACTCTCAAATGTCAAACCGTTGATGTTAGATTAATGCATGTCTGTGTTTATCCTGGGTTTTTATCACATGACATGTGGAATTTGAAACAGATTCAGATTAATGTATCCATGATAACTAGTGTTGTGTCCAAAAGGGCAACCTATTCACTATATAGTGCACCACTTAGTGCCATTTTGGATGCATCCTTAGGTCACGGTGAAGGATACTGTTCTCTATTCATGTGCATGGTCTCTTCTGTCACTTGGTTAATTGGGATTGTGTAGAATAATGACATTGAGTGAGATTATCAATGACTGGGCTTCGTTCAAACAGAACGGTGTCACTGTCACAAAGGGATTATATGGCTTTTGTTAACATGAATCAATGTTCATATTCACAAGGTGACCAACTATACCAGACTGGAGGTCAGACCACATTGCAGTGGTTCTGTCACGCTGTATAATGATAGGACAAGTGCAGGAATATGTAATAGGGTTTTTTATTTTCTCCACCCAAACAAAAGAGCGATGTGTAAACCTCTAAATAATACACAGGAAGAGACCCGTAAAACAACTGCACAATAACATGTAGCATAGAAGCCGATACAACAGCACAGGTACTCACAAGTCCAACGGACATGGTAACAATAACCGAAAAGGACAGAGGGCACATATATACAGTACAATCATCTGTAAGGCCCCACAGTCAAGCAGTGCATTTCAAACACAGATTCAACCACAAAGACCCTTCCTAGCTCAGTTGCTGGAGAGGAAGGAAACTGCTTAGGGATTTCACCATTAGGCCAATAGGGACTTTAAAATAGTTACAGAGTTTAATGGATGTGATAGGAGAAAACTGAGGATAGATCAACAACATTGTAGTTACTCCACAATACTAACCTAATTGAAAGAGTGAAAAGAAGGAAACCTTACTGTCATCCACTTTATATGGGCAACAACTTATATGGGCAACACATTCAGTCCAGGACTGACCATCCTACTGTCATCCACTTTATATGGGCAACACCTTCAGTCCAGGACTGACCATCCTACTGTCATCCACCTTATCTGGGCAACACTTTCTGTCCAGGACTGACCATCCTACTGTTATCCACCTTATCTGGGCAACACCTTCAGTCCAGAACTGACAATCCTATTGTCATCCACCTTATCTGGGCAACACTTTCTGTCCAGGACTGACCATCCTACTGTCATCCACCTTATATGGGCAAAAATGTCAGTCCAGGACTGACCATCCTACTGTCATCCACCTTATCTGGGCAACACTTTCTGTCCAGGACTGACCATCCTACTGTCATCCACCTTATCTGGGCAACACTTTCAGTCCAGGACTGACCATCCTACTGCCATCCATCCACCTTATATGGGCAACACCTTCAGTCCAGGACTGACCATCCTACCGTCATCCACCTTATATGGGCAAAAACGTCAGTCCAGGACGGACCATCCTACTGTCATCCACCTTATCTGGGCAACACTTTCTGTCCAGGACTGACCATCCTACTGTCATCCACCTTATCTGGGCAACACTTTCAGTCCAGGACTGACCATCCTACTGCCATCCATCCACCTTATATGGGCAACACCTTCAGTCCAGGACTGACCATTCTACTGTCATCCACCTTATCTGGGCAACACTTTCTGTCCAGGACTGACCATCCTACTGTCATCCACCTTATATGGGCAAAAACGTCAGTCCAGGACTGACCATCCTACTGTCATCCACCTTATCTGGGCAACACTTTCTGTCCAGGACTGACCATCCTACTGTCATCCACCTTATCTGGGCAACACTTTCAGTCCAGGACTGACCATCCTACTGCCATCCATCCACCTTATATGGGCAACACCTTCAGTCCAGGACAGACCATCCTACTGTCATCCGTCCAACTTATATGGGCAACACCTTCAGTCCAGGACTGACCATCCTACTGTCATCCACCTTATATGGGCAACACTTTCTCTCCAGGACTGACCATCTTACTGTCATCCACCTTATATGGGCAACACCTTCAGTCCAGGACTGACCATCCTACTGTCATCCACCTTATCTGGGCAACACCTTCAGTCCAGGACTGACCATCCTACTGCCATCCATCCACCTTATATGGGCAACACCTTCAGTCCAGGACTGACCATCCTACCGTCATCCACCTTATATGGGCAAAAACGTCAGTCCAGGACTGACCATCCCACTGTCATCCATCCACCTTATATGGGCAACACCTTCAGTCCAGAACTGACCATCCTACTGTCATCCACTTCATATGGGCAACACCTTCAGTCCAGGACTGACCATCCAACTGTCATCCACCTTATCTGGGGAACACCTTCAGTCCAGGACTGACCATCCTACTGTCATCCATCCACCTTATATGGGCAACACCTTCATTCCAGGACTGACCATCTTACTGTCATCCGTCCACCTTATATGGGCAACACCTTCAGTCCAGGACTGACCATCCTACTGTCATCCACCTTATATGGGCAACACTTTCTCTCCAGGACTGACCATCTTACTGTCATCCACCTTATATGGGCAACACCTTATATGGGCAACACTTTCAGTCCAGGACTGACCATCCTACTGTCATCCACCTTATTTGGGCAACACCTTCAGTCCAGGACTGACCATCCCACTGTCATCCATCCACCTTATATGGGCAACACCTTCAGTCCAGGACTTACCATCCTACTGTCATCCACCTTATCTGGGCAACACTTTCTGTCCAGGACTGACCATCCTACTGTCATCCACCTTATCTGGGCAACACTTTCTGTCCAGGACTGACCATCTTACTGTCATCCACATTATATGGGCAACACTTTCATTCCAGGACTGACCATCCTACTGTCATCCACATTATATGGGCAACACCTTCATTCCAGGACTGACCATCCTACTGTCATCCATCCACCTTATATGGGCAACACCTTCATTCCAGGACTGACCATCCTACTGTCATCCGTCCACCTTATATGGGCAACACCTTCAGTCCAGGACTGACCATCCTACTGTCATCCACCTTATATGGGCAACACTTTCTCTCCAGGACTGACCATCTTACTGTCATCCACCTTATATGGGCAACACCTTATATGGGCAACACTTTCAGTCCAGTACTGACCATCCTACTGTCATCCACCTTATATGGGCAACACCTTCAGTCCAGGACTGACCATCCTACTGTCATCCACCTTATCTGGGCAACACTTTCTGTCCAGGACTGACCATCCAACTGTCATCCACCTTATCTGGGACACACCTTCAGTCCAGGACTGACTATCCTACTGCCATCCATCCACCTTATATGGGCAACACCTTCAGTCCAGGACTGACCATCCTACCGTCATCCACCTTATATGGGCAACACTTTCTCTCCAGGACTGACCATCTTACTGTCATCCACCTTATATGGGCAACACCTTATATGGGCAACACTTACAGTCCAGGACTGACCATCCCACTGTCATCCATCCACCTTATATGGGCAACACCTTCAGTCCAGGACTTACCATCCTACTGTCATCCACCTTATCTGGGCAACACTTTCTGTCCAGGACTGACCATCCTACTGTCATCCACCTTATCTGGGCAACACTTTCTGTCCAGGACTGACCATCTTACTGTCATCCACATTATATGGGCAACACCTTCATTCCAGGACTGACCATCCTACTGTCATCCACATTATATGGGCAACACCTTCATTCCAGGACTCACCATCCTACTGTCATCCATCCACCTTATATGGGCAACACCTTTAGTCCAGGACTGACCATCAAACTGTCATCCACCTTATCTGGGCAATACTTTCTGTCCAGGACTGACCATCCTACTCTCATCCACCTTATATGGGCAACACTTTCAGTCCAGGACTGACCATCCTACTGTCATCCACCTTATTTGGGCAACATTTTCTGGCCAGCACTGACCATCCTACTGTCATCCACCTTATATGGGCAACACCTTCTGTCCAGGACTGACCATCCTACTGTCATCCACCTTATATGGGCAACACTTTCTGTCCAGGACTGACCATCCTACTCTCATCCACCTTATATGGGCAAAAACGTCAGTCCAGGACTGACCATCCACTGTCATCCACCTTATATGGGCAACACCTTCAGTCCAGGACTGACCATCCTACTGTCATCCACCTTATATGGGCAACACCTTCAGTCCAGGACTGACCATCCTACTGTCATCCATCCATCTTATATGGGCAACACCTTCATTCCAGGACTGACCATCCTACTGTCATCCGTCCACCTTATATGGGCAACACCTTCAGTCCAGGACTGACAATCCTACTGCCATCCATCCACTTTATATGGGCAACACCTTCAGTCCAGGACTGACCATCAAACTGTCATCCACCTTATATGGGCAATACTTTCTGTCCTGGACTGACCATCTTACTGTCATCCACCTTATATGGGCAACACCTTATATGGGCAACACTTTCAGTCCAGGACTGACCATCCCACTGTCATCCATCCACCTTATATGGGCAACACCTTTAGTCCAGGACTGACCATAAAACTGTCATCCACCTTATATGGGCAACACTTTCTGTCCAGGACTGACCATCCTACTGTCATCCACTTTATATGGGCAACACCTTCAGTCCAGGACTGACCATCAAACTGTCATCCACCTTATATGGGCAATACTTTCTGTCCTGGACTGACCATCCAACTGTCATCCACCTTATATGGGCAACACCTTCAGTCCAGAACTGACTATCCTACTGTCATCCACCTTATCTGGGCAATACTTTCTGTCCAGGACTGACCATCCTACTCTCATCCACCTTATATGGGCAACACTTTCAGTCCAGGACTGACCATCCTACTGTCATCCACCTTATCTGGGCAACACTTTCTGTCAAGGACTGACCATCCTACTCTCATCCACCTTATATGGGCAAAAACGTCAGTCCAGGACTGACCATCCACTGTCATCCACCTTATATGGGCAACACCTTCAGTCCAGGACTGACCATCCTACTGTCATCCACCTTATATGGGCAAAAACGTCAGTCCAGGACTGATCATCCACTGTCAATCACCTTATAAGGGCAACACCTTCAGTCCAGGACTGACCATCCTACTGTCATCCATCCACCTTATATGGGCAACACCTTCATTCCAGGACTGACCATCTTACTGTCATCCGTCCACCTTATATGGGCAACACCTTCAGTCCAGGACTGACCATCCTACTGTCATCCACCTTGTATGGGCAACACTTTCTGTCCAGGACTGACCATCCTACTGTCATCCACTTTATATGGGCAACACCTTCAGTCCAGGACTGACCATCCAACTGTCATCCACCTTATCTGGGCAACACCTTCAGTCCAGGACTGACCATCCTACTGCCATCCATCCACCTTATATGGGCAACACCTTCAGTCCAGGACTGACCATCCTACCGTCATCCACATTATATGGGCAAAAACGTCAGTCCAGGACGGACCATCCAACTGTCATCCACCTTATATGGGCAATACTTTCTGTCCTGGACTGACCATCCTACTGTCATCCGTCCACCTTATATGGGCAACACCTTCAGTCCAGGACTGACCATCAAACTGTCATCCACCTTATATGGGCAATACTTTCTGTCCTGGACTGACCATCTTACTGTCATCCACCTTATATGGGCAACACCTTATATGGGCAACACTTTCAGTCCAGGACTGACCATTCTACTGTCATCCACCTTATCTGGGCAACACCTTCAGTCCAGGATTGACCATCCTACCGTCATCCACCTTATATGGGCAAAAACGTCAGTCCAGGACTGACCATCCAACTGTCATCCACCTTATATGGGCAACACTTTCAGTCCAGGACTGACCATCTTACTGTCATCCACCTTATATGGGCAACACCTTATATGGGCAACACTTTCAGTCCAGGACTGACCATCCTACTGTCATCCACCTTATATGGGCAACACCTTTAGTCCAGGACTGACCATCCTACTGTCATCCACCTTATCTGGGCAACACTTTCTGTCCAGGACTGACCATCCTACTGTCATCCACCTTATCTGGGCAACACCTTCAGTCCAGAACTGACAATCCTATTGTCATCCACCTCATCTGGGCAACACTTTCTGTCTAGGACTGACCATCCTACTGTCATCCACCTTATATGGGCAAAAACGTCAGTCCAGGACTGACCATCCTACTGTCATCCACCTTATCTGGGCAACACTTTCTGTCCAGGACTGACCATCCTACTGTCATCCACCTTATCTGGGCAACACTTTCAGTCCAGGACTGACCATCCTACTGCCATCCATCCACCTTATATGGGCAACACCTTCAGTCCAGGACTGACCATCCTACCGTCATCCACCTTATATGGGCAAAAACGTCAGTCCAGGACGGACCATCCAACTGTCATCCATCCACCTTATATGGGCAACACCTTCATTCCAGGACTGACCATCCTACTGTCATCCGTCCACCTTATATGGGCAATACCTTCAGTCCAGGACTGACCATCCTACTGTCATCCACCTTATATGGGCAACACTTTCTGTCCAGGACTGACCATCCTACTGTCATCCACTTCATATGGGCAACACCTTCAGTCCAGGACTGACCATCCAACTGTCATCCACCTTATCTGGGGAACACCTTCAGTCCAGGACTGACCATCCTACTGTCATCCATCCACCTTATATGGGCAACACCTTTAGTCCAGGACTGACCATCAAACTGTCATCCACCTTATATGGGCAATACTTTCTGTCCTGGACTGACCATCCAACTGTCATCCACCTTATATGGGCAATACTTTCTGTCCTGGACTGACCATCCTACTGTCATCCACCTTATCTGGGCAACACCTTCAGTCCAGGACTGACCATCCCACTGTCATCCATCCACCTTATATAGGCAACACCTTCAGTCCAGGACTTACCATCCTACTGTCATACACCTTATCTGGGCAACACTTTCTGTCCAGGACTGACCATCCTACTCTCATCCACCTTATATGGGCAAAAACGTCAGTCCAGGACTGACCATCCACTCTCATCCACCTTATATGGGCAACACTTTCAGTCCAGGACTGACCATCCTACTGTCATCCACCTTATATGGGCAACACTTTCTGTCCAGGACTGACCATCCTACTCTCATCCACCTTATATGGGCAAAAACGTCAGTCCAGGACTGACCATCCACTGTCATCCACCTTTTTTGGGCAACACCTTCAGTCCAGGACTGATCATCCTACTGTCATCCATCCACCTTATATGGGCAACACCTTCATTCCAGGACTGACCATCCTACTGTCATCCGTCCACCTTATATGGGCAACACCTTCAGTCCAGGACTGACCATCCTACTGTCATCCACCTTATATGGGCAACACTTTCTCTCCAGGACTGACCATCTTACTGTCATCCACCTTATATGGTCAACACCTTATATGGGCAACACTTTCAGTCCAGGACTGACCATCCTACTGTCATCCACCTTATTTGGGCAACACCTTCAGTCCAGGACTGACCATCCCACTGTCATCCATCCACCTTATATGGGCAACACCTTCAGTCCAGGACTTACCATCCTACTGTCATCCACCTTATCTGGGCAACACTTTCTGTCCAGGACTGACCATCCTACTGTCATCCACCTTATCTGGGCAACACTTTCTGTCCAGGACTGACCATCTTACTGTCATCCACATTATATGGGCAACACTTTCATTCCAGGACTGACCATCCTACTGTCATCCACATTATATGGGCAACACCTTCATTCCAGGACTGACCATCCTACTGTCATCCATCCACCTTATATGGGCAACACCTTTAGTCCAGGACTGACCATCAAACTGTCATCCACCTTATATGGGCAACACTTTCTGTCCAGGACTGACCATCCTACTGTCATCCACTTTATATGGGCAACACCTTCAGTCCAGAACTGACTATCCTACTGTCATCCACCTTATCTGGGCAATACTTTCTGTCCAGGACTGACCATCCTACTCTCATCCACCTTATATGGGCAACACTTTCAGTCCAGGACTGACCATCCTACTGTCATCCACCTTATCTGGGCAACATTTTCTGTCCAGCACTGACCATCCTACTGTCATCCACCTTATATGGGCAACACCTTCTGTCCAGGACTGACCATCCTACTGTCATCCACCTTATATGGGCAACACTTTCTGTCCAGGACTGACCATTCTACTCTCATCCACCTTATATGGGCAAAAACGTCAGTCCAGGACTGACCATCCACTGTCATCCACCTTATATGGGCAACACCTTCAGTCCAGGACTGACCACCCTACTGTCATCCTCCTTATATGGGCAACACCTTCAGTCCAGGACTGACCATCCTACTGTCATCCATCCACCTTATATGGGCAACACCTTCATTCCAGGACTGACCATCCTACTGTCATCCGTCCACCTTATATGGGCAACACCTTCAGTCCAGGACTGACCATCCTACTGCCATCCATCCACTTTATATGGGCAACACCTTTAGTCCAGGACTGACCATCAAACTGTCATCCACCTTATATGGGCAATACTTTCTGTCCTGGACTGACCATCTTACTGTCATCCATATATGGGCCACCTTATATGGGCAACACTTTCAGTCCAGGACTGACCATCCTACTGTCATCCACCTTATCTGGGCAACACCTTCAGTCCAGGATTGACCATCCTACCGTCATCCACCTTATATGGGCAAAAACGTCAGTCCAGGACTGACCATCCAACTGTCATCCACCTTATATGGGCAACACCTTATACGGGCAACACTTTCAGTCCAGGACTGACCATCCTACTGTCATCCACCTTATATGGGCAACACCTTTAGTCCAGGACTGACCATCCTACTGTCATCCACCTTATCTGGGCAACACTTTCTGTCCAGGACTGACCATCCTACTGTCATCCACCTTATATGGGCAAAAACGTCAGTCCAGGACTGACCATCCTACTGTCATCCACCTTATCTGGGCAACACTTTCTGTCCAGGACTGACCAGCCTACTGTCATCCACCTTATCTGGGCAACACTTTCAGTCCAGGACTGACCATCCTACTGCCATCCATCCACCTTATATGGGCAACACCTTTAGTCCAGGACTGACCATCAAACTGTCATCCACCTTATATGGGCAACACTTTCTGTCCAGGACTGACCATCCTACTGTCATCCACTTTATATGGGCAACACCTTCAGTCCAGAACTGACTATCCTACTGTCATCCACCTTATCTGGGCAATACTTTCTGTCCAGGACTGACCATCCTACTCTCATCCACCTTATATGGGCAACACTTTCAGTCCAGGACTGACCATCCTACTGTCATCCACCTTATATGGGCAACACTTTCAGTCCAGGACTGACCATCCTACTGCCATCCATCCACCTTATATGGGCAACACCTTCAGTCCAGGACTGACCATCCTACCGTCATCCACCTTATATGGGCAAAAACGTCAGTCCAGGACGGACCATCCAACTGTCATCCACCTTATATGGGCAATACTTTCTGTCCTGGACTGACCATCCAACTGTCATCCACCTTATATGGGCAATACTTTCTGTCCTGGACTGACCATCCTACTGTCATCCACCTTATTTGGGCAACACCTTCAGTCCAGGACTGACCATCCCACTGTCATCCATCCACCTTATATGGGCAACACCTTCAGCCCAGGACTTACCATCCTACTGTCATCCACCTTATATGGGCAACACTTTTCAGTCCAGGACTGACCATCCTACTGTCATCCACCTTATCTGGGCAACACTTTCTGTCCAGGACTGACCATCCTACTGTCATCCACCTTATCTGGGCAACACTTTCTGTCCAGGACTGACCATCTTACTGTCATCCACATTATATGGGCAACACTTTCATTCCAGGACTGACCATCCTACTGTCATCCACATTATATGGGCAACACCTTCATTCCAGGACTGACCATCCTACTGTCATCCATCCACCTTATATGGGCAACACCTTTAGTCCAGGACTGACCATCAAACTGTCATCCACCTTATATGGGCAACACTTTCTGTCCAGGACTGACCATCCTACTGTCATCCACTTTATATGGGCAACACCTTCAGTCCAGAACTGACTATCCTACTGTCATCCACCTTATCTGGGCAATACTTTCTGTCCAGGACTGACCATCCTACTGTCATCCACCTTATATGGGCAACACTTTCAGTCCAGGACTGACCATCCTACTGTCATCCACCTTATATGGGCAACACTTTCTGTCCAGGACTGACCATCCTACTCTCATCCACCTTATATGGGCAAAAACTTCAGTCCAGGACTGACCATCCTACTGTCATCCACCTTATATGGGCAACACTTTCAGTCCAGGACTGACCATCCTACTGTCATCCACCTTATATGGGCAAAACTTTCAGTCCAGGACTGACCATCCTACTGTCATCCACCTTATATGGGCAACACTTTCAGTCCAGGACTGACCATCCTACTGTCATCCACCTTATCTGGGCAACACTTTCTGTCAGGACTGACCATCCTACTCTCATCCACCTTATATGGGCAAAAACGTCAGTCCAGGACTGACCACACTGTCATCCACCTTATATGGGCAACACTTTCAGTCCAGGATGACCATCCTACTGTCATGGGCAACACTTTCAGTCCAGGACTGACCATCCTACTGTCATGTCATCCACCTTATATGGGCAAAACCTTCAGTCCAGGACTGACCATCCACTGTCATCCACCTTATATGGGCAACACCTTCAGTCCAGGACTGACCATCCTACTGTCATCCACCTTATATGGGCAACACCTTCATTCCAGGACTGACCATCCTACTGTCATCCGTCCACCTTATATGGGCAACACCTTCAGTCCAGGACTGACCATCCTACTGTCATCCACCTTGTATGGGCAACACTTTCTGTCCAGGACTGACCATCTACTGTCATCCACTTTATATGGGCAACACCTTCAGTCCAGGACTGACCATCCAACTGTCATCCACCTTATCTGGGCAACACCTTCAGTCCAGGACTGACCATCCTACTGCCATCCATCCACCTTATATGGGCAACACCTTCAGTCCAGGACTGACCATCCTACTGTCATCCACCTTATATGGGCAAAAACTTTCAGTCCAGGACGGACCATCCAACTGTCATCCACCTTATATGGGGCTGGAACCATTCAACTGTCATCCACCTTATTTGGGCAACACCTTCAGTCCAGGACTGACCATCCTACTGTCATCCATCCACCTTATATGGGCAACACCTTCAGTCCAGGACTTACCATCCTACTGTCATCCACCTTATCTGGGCAACACTTTCTGTCCAGGACTGACCATCAAACTGTCATCCACCTTATATGGGCAACACTTTCAGTCCAGGACTGACCATCCTACTGTCATCCACTTTATATGGGCAACACCTTCAGTCCAGAACTGACTATCCTACTGTCATCCACCTTATCTGGGCAATACTTTCTGTCCAGGACTGACCATCCTACTCTCATCCACCTTATATACTTTCTGTCAGGACTGACCATCCTACTCTCATCCACCTTATATGGGCAAAAACGTCAGTCCAGGACTGACCATCCACTGTCATCCACCTTATATGGGCAACACCTTCAGTCCAGGACTGACCATCCTACTGTCATCCACCTTATATGGGCAAAACTTCAGTCCAGGACTGACCATCCACTGTCAATCACCTTACCATCCTACTGTCATCCATCCACCTTATATGGGCAACACCTTCATTCCAGGACTGACCATCTTACTGTCATCCGTCCACCTTATATGGGCAACACCTTCAGTCTAGGACTGACCATCCTACTGTCATCCACCTTGTATGGGCAACACTTTCTGTCCAGGACTGACCATCCTACTGTCATCCACTTTATATGGGCAACACCTTCAGTCCAGGACTGACCATCCAACTGTCATCCACCTTATCTGGGCAACACCTTCAGTCCAGGACTGACCATCCTACTGCCATCCATCCACCTTATATGGGCAACACCTTCAGTCCAGGACTGACCATCCTACCGTCATCCACCTTATATGGGCAAAACTTTTCAGTCCAGGACGGACCATCCAACTGTCATCCACCTTATATGGGCAATACTTTCTGTCCTGGACTGACCATCCAACTGTCATCCACCTTATTTGGGCAACACCTTCAGTCCAGGACTGACCATCCCACTGTCATCCATCCACCTTATATGGGCAACACCTTCAGTCCAGGACTTACCATCCTACTGTCATCCACCTTATCTGGGCAACACTTTCTGTCCAGGACTGACCATCCTACTGTCATCCACTTTATCTGGGCAACACTTTCTGTCCAGGACTGACCATCTTACTGTCATCCACATTATATGGGCAACACCTTCATTCCAGGACTGACCATCCTACTGTCATCCACATTATATGGGCAACACCTTCATTCCAGGATTGACCATCCTACTGTCATCCATCCACCTTATATGGGCAACACCTTTAGTCCAGGACTGACCATCAAACTGTCATCCACCTTATATGGGCAACACTTTCTGTCCAGGACTGACCATCCTACTCTCATCCACCTTATATGGGCAAAAACGTCAGTCCAGGACTGACCATCCACTGTCATCCACCTTATATGGGAAACACCTTCAGTCCAGGACTGTATATCCTACTGTCATCCATCCACCTTATATGGGCAACACCTTCATTCCAGGACTGACCATCCTACTGTCTTCCGTCCACCTTATATGGGCAACACTTTCTCTCCAGGACTGACCATCCTACTGTCATCCACCTTATATGGGCACACCTTATATGGGCAACACTTTCAGTCCAGGACTGACCATCCTACTGTCATCCACCTTATATGGGCAACACCTTCAGTCCAGGACTGACCATCCTACTGTCATCCACCTTATCTGGGCAACACTTTCTGTCCAGGACTGACCATCCAACTGTCATCCACCTTATTTGGGCAACACCTTCAGTCCAGGACTGACCATCCCACTGTCATCCATCCACCTTATATGGGCAACACCTTCAGTGCAGGACTTACCATCCTACTGTCATCCACCTTATCTGGGCAACACTTTCTGTCCAGGACTGACCATCAAACTGTCATCCACCTTATATGGGCAACACTTTCTGTCCAGGACTGACCATCCTACTGTCATCCACTTTATATGGGCAACACCTTCAGTCCAGAACTGACTATCCTACTGTCATCCACCTTATCTGGGCAATACTTTCTGTCCAGGACTGACCATCCTACTTCATCCACCTTATATGGGCAACACTTTCAGTCCAGGACTGACCATCCTACTGTCATCCACCTTATCTGGGCAACACTTTCTGTCAAGGACTGACCATCCTACTCTCATCCACCTTATATGGGCAAAAACGTCAGTCCAGGACTGACCATCCACTGTCATCCACCTTATATGGGCAACACCTTTCAGTCCAGGACTGACCATCCTACTGTCATCCACCTTATATGGGCAAAAACGTCAGTCCAGGACTGATCATCCACTGTCAATCACCTTATATGGCAACACTTTTCAGTCCAGGACTGACCATCCTACTGTCATCCATCCACCTTATATGGGCACACCTTCATTCCAGGACTGACCATCTACTGTCATCCGTCCACCTTATATGGGCAACACCTTCAGTCTAGGACTGACCATCCTACTGTCATCCACCTTGTATGGGCAACACTTTCTGTCCAGGACTGACCATCCTACTGTCATCCACTTTATATGGGCAACACCTTCAGTCCAGGACTGACCATCCAACTGTCATCCACCTTATCTGGGCAACACCTTCAGTCCAGGACTGACCATCCTACTGCCATCCATCCACCTTATATGGGCAACACCTTCAGTCCAGGACTGACCATCCTACCGTCATCCACCTTATATGGGCAAAAACTCAGTCCAGGACGGACCATCAAACTGTCATCCACCTTATATGGGCAATACTTTCTGTCCTGGACTGACCATCCAACTGTCATCCACCTTATTTGGGCAACACCTTCAGTCCAGGACTGACCATCCCACTGTCATCCATCCACCTTATATGGGCAACACCTTCAGTCCAGGACTTACCATCCTACTGTCATCCACCTTATCTGGGCAACACTTTCTGTCCAGGACTGACCATCCTACTGTCATCCACTTTATCTGGGCAACACTTTCTGTCCAGGACTGACCATCTTACTGTCATCCACATTATATGGGCAACACCTTCATTCCAGGACTGACCATCCTACTGTCATCCACATTATATGGGCAACACCTTCATTCCAGGATTGACCATCCTACTGTCATCCATCCACCTTATATGGGCAACACCTTTAGTCCAGGACTGACCATCAAACTGTCATCCACCTTATATGGGCAACACTTTCTGTCCAGGACTGACCATCCTACTGTCATCCACTTTATATGGGCAACAACTTCAGTCCAGAACTGACTATCCTACTGTCATCCACTTATCTGGGCAATACTTTCTGTCCAGGACTGACCATCCTACTGTCATCCACCTTATATGGGCAACACTTTCAGTCCAGGACTGACCATCCTACTGTCATCCACCTTATCTGGGCAACACTTTCTGTCCAGGACTGACCATCCTACTTTCATCCACCTTATATGGGCAACACTTCCTGTCCAGGACTGACCATCCTACTGTCATCCGCCTTATATGGGCAACACTTTCTGTCCAGGACTGACCATCCTACTCTCATCCACCTTATATGGGCAAAAACGTCAGTCCAGGACTGACCATCCACTGTCATCCACCTTATATGGGCAACACTTTTCAGTCCAGGACTGACCATCCTACTGTCATCCACCTTATATGGGCAACACTTTCTCTCCAGGACTGACCATCCTACTGTCATCCACCTTATATGGGCAACACCTTATATGGGCAACACTTTCAGTCCAGGACTGACCATCCTACTGTCATCCACCTTATATGGGCAACACCTTCAGTCCAGGACTGACCATCCTACTGTCATCCACCTTATCTGGGCAACACTTTCTGTCCAGGACTGACCATCCAACTGTCATCCACCTTATCTGGGCAACACTTTCAGTCCAGGACTGACCATCCTACTGCCATCCACCTTATATGGGCAACACGTTCAGTCCAGGACTGACCATCCTACTGTCATCCACCTTATATGGGCAACACCTTCTGTCCAGGACTGACCATCCTACTGTCATCCACCTTATATGGGCAAAAACGTCAGTCCAGGACTGACCATCCTACTGTCATCCACCTTATCTGGGGTCCAGGACTGACCATCCTACTGTCATCCACCTTATCTGGGCAACACTTTCTGTCCAGGACTGACCATCCTACTGTCATCCACTTTATATGGGCAACACCTTCAGTCCAGGACTGACCATCCAACTGTCATGCACCTTATCTGGGCAACACCTTCAGACCAGGACTGACCATCCTACTGCCATCCATCCACCTTATATGGGCAACACCTTCAGTCCAGGACTGACCATCCTACCGTCATCCACCTTATATGGGCAAAAACGTCAGTCCAGGACGGACCATCCAACTGTCATCCACCTTATATGGGCAATACTTTCTGTCCTGGACTGACCATCCAACTGTCATCCACCTTATTTGGGCAACACCTTCAGTCCAGGACTGACCATCCCACTGTCATCCATCCACCTTATATGGGCAACACCTTCAGTCCAGGACTGACCATCCTACTCTCATCCACCTTATCTGGGCAACACTTTCTGTCCAGGACTGACCATCCTACTGTCATCCACCTTATCTGGGCAACACCTTCAGTCCAGGACTGACCATCCTACTCTCATCCACCTTATCTGGGCAACACCTTCAGGCCAGGACTGACCATCCTACTGTCATCCACCTTATATGGGCAATACTTTCTGTCCAGGAAGGACCATCCTACTGTCATCCACCTTATCTGGGCAACACCTTCAGTCCAGGACTGACCATCTTACTGTCATCCACATTATATGGGCAACACCTTCATTCCAGGACTGACCATCCTACTGTCATCCATCCACCTAATATGGGCAACACCTTTAGTCCAGGACTGACCATCAAACTGTCATCCACCTTATATGGGCAACACTTTCTGTCCAGGACTGACCATCCTACTGTCATCCACTTTATATGGGCAACACCTTCAGTCCAGAACTGACTATCCTACTGTCATCCACCTTATCTGGGCAATACTTTCTGTCCAGGACTGACCATCCTACTGTCATCCACCTTATATCTGGCAACACCTTCTGTCCAGGACTGACCATCCTACTCTCATCCACCTTATATGGGCAAAAACGTCAGTCCAGGACTGACCATCCACTGTCATCCACCTTATATGGGCAAGACCTTCAGTCCAGGACTGACCATCCTACTGTCATCCACCTTATATGGGCAAAAATTTCAGTCCAGGACTGACCATCCACTGTCATCCACCTTATATGGGCAACACCTTCAGTCCAGGACTGACCATCCTACTGTCATCCATCCACCTTATATGGGCAACACTTCATTCCAGGACTGACCATCCTACTGTCATCTGTCCACCTTATATGGGCAACACATTCAGTCCAGGACTGACCATCCTACTGTCATCCACCTTATATGGGCAACACCTTCAGTCCAGGACTGACCATCCTACTGTCATCCACCTTATCTGGGCAACACTTTCAGTCCAGGACTGACCATCCAACTGTCATCCACCTTATCTGGGCAACACTTTCAGTCCAGGACTGACCATCCTACTGTCATCCATCCACCTTATATGGGCAACACCTTCAGTCCAGGACTGACCATCCTACTGTCATCCACCTTATATGGGCAATACTTTCTGTCCTGGACTGACCATCCAACTGTCATGCACCTTATATGGGCAATACTTTCTGTCCTGGACTGACCATCCTACTGTCATCCACCTTATTTGGGCAACACCTTCAGTCCAGGACTGACCATCCCACTGTCATCCATCCACCTTATATGGGCAACACCTTCAGTCCAGGACTGACCATCCTACCGTCATCCACCTTATATGGGCAAAAACGTCAGTCCAGGACGGACCATCAAACTGTCATCCACCTTATATGGGCAATACTTTCTGTCCTGGACTGACCATCCAACTGTCATCCACCTTATTTGGGCAACACCTTCAGTCCAGGACTGACCATCCCACTGTCATCCATCCACCTTATATGGGCAACACCTTCAGTCCAGGACTTACCATCCTACTGTCATCCACCTTATCTGGGCAACACTTTCTGTCCAGGACTGACCATCCTACTGTCATCCACCTTATCTGGGCAACACTTTCTGTCCAGGACTGACCATCTTACTGTCATCCACATTATATGGGCAACACCTTCATTCCAGGACTGACCATCCTACTGTCATCCACATTATATGGGCAACACCTTCAGTCCAGGACTGACCATCCTACTGTCATCCACCTTATATGGGCAACACCTTTAGTCCAGGACTGACCATCAAACTGTCATCCACCTTATATGGGCAACACTTTCTGTCCAGGACTGACCATCCTACTGTCATCCACCTTATCTGGGCAACACTTTCTGTCCAGGACTGACCATCCTACTGTCATCCACCTTATATGGGCAACACTTTCTGTCCAGGACTGACCATCTTACTGTCATCCACCTGGGCAACACTTTCAGTCCAGGACTGACCATCTTACTGTCATCCACATTATATGGGCAACACCTTCATTCCAGGACTGACCATCCTACTGTCATCCATCCACCTAATATGGGCAACACCTTTAGTCCAGGACTGACCATCAAACTGTCATCCACCTTATATGGGCAATACTTTCTGTCCAGGACTGACCATCCTACTGTCATCCACCTTATATCGGCAACACCTTCTGTCCAGGACTGACCATCCTACTCTCATCCACCTTATATGGGCAAAAACGTCAGTCCAGGACTGACCATCCACTGTCATCCACCTTATATGGGCAAGACCTTCAGTCCAGGACTGACCATCCTACTGTCATCCACCTTATATGGGCAAAAACGTCAGTCCAGGACTGACCATCCACTGTCATCCACCTTATATGGGCAACACTTTCAGTCCAGGACTGACCATCCTACTGTCATCCATCCACCTTATATGGGCAACACCTTCATTCCAGGACTGACCATCCTACTGTCATCCACCTTATATGGGCAACACTTTCAGTCCAGGACTGACCATCCTACTGTCATCCACCTTATATGGGCAACACCTTTCAGTCCAGGACTGACCATCCTACTGTCATCCACCTTATCTGGGCAACACTTTCTGTCCAGGACTGACCATCCAACTGTCATCCACCTTATCTGGGCAACACTTTCAGTCCAGGACTGACCATCCTACTGCCATCCATCCACCTTATATGGGCAACACCTTCAGTCCAGGACTGACCATCCTACCGTCATCCACCTTATATGGGCAAAAACGTCAGTCCAGGACGGACCATCCAACTGTCATCCACCTTATATGGGCAATACTTTCTGTCCTGGACTGACCATCCAACTGTCATGCACCTTATATGGGCAATACTTTCTGTCCTGGACTGACCATCCTACTGTCATCCACCTTATTTGGGCAACACCTTCAGTCCAGGACTGACCATCCACTGTCATCCATCCACCTTATATGGGCAACACCTTCAGTCCAGGACTGACCATCCTACTGTCATCCACCTTATCTGGGCAACACTTTCAGTCCAGGACTGACCATCCTACTGTCATCCACCTTATCTGGGCAACTGTCCAGGACTGACCATCCTACTGTCATCCACCTTATCTGGGCAACACTTTCTGTCCAGGAATGACCATCTTACTGTCATCCACATTATATGGGCAACACCTTCATTCCAGGACTGACCATCCTACTGTCATCCATCCACCTTATATGGGCAACACCTTTAGTCCAGGACTGACCATCGAACTGTCATCCACCTTATATGGGCAACACTTTCTGTCTAGGACTGACCATCCTACTGTCATCCACTTTATATGGGCAACACCTTCATTCCAGAACTGACTATCCTACTGTCATCCACCTTATCTGGGCAATACTTTCTGTCCAGGACTGACCATCCTACTCTCATCCACCTTATCTGGGCAACACTTTCTGTCCAGGACTGACCATCCTACTGTCATCCACCTTATATGGGCAACACCTTCAGTCCAGGACTGACCATCCTACTGTCATCATCCACCTTATTTGGGCAAAAACGTCAGTCCAGGACTGACCATCCACTGTCATCCACCTTATATGGGCAACACCTTCAGTCCAGGACTGACCATCCTACTGTCATCCACCTTATATGGGCAAAACTTTCAGTCCAGGACTGACCATCCTACTGTCATCCACCTTATATGGGCAACACCTTCAGTCCAGGACTGACCATCCTACTGTCATCCATCCACCTTATATGGGCAACACCTTCATTCCAGGACTGACCATCCTCCTGTCATCCGTCCACCTTATATGGGCAACACCTTCATTCCAGGACTGACCATCCTACTGTCATCCATCCACCTTATATGGGCAACACCTTTAGTCCAGGACTGACCATCGAACTGTCATCCACCTTATATGGGCAACACTTTCTGTCCAGGACTGACCATCCTACTGTCATCCACCTTCAGTCCAGAACTGACTATCCTACTGTCATCCACCTTAACTGGGCACTTTCTGTCCAGGACTGACCATCCTACTGTCATCCACCTTATATGGGCAACACCTTCAGTCCAGGACTGACCATCCTACTGTCATCCATCCACCTTATATGGGCAACACCTTCATTCCAGGACTGACCATCCTACTGTCATCCACCTTATATGGGCAACACATTCAGTCCAGGACTGACCATCCTACTGTCATCCACCTTATATGGGCAACACCTTCAGTCCAGGACTGACCATCCTACTGTCATCCACCTTATCTGGGCAACACTTTCTGTCCAGGACTGACCATCCAACTGTCATCCACCTTATCTGGGCAACACTTTCAGTCCAGGACTGACCATCCTACTGCCATCCATCCACCTTATATGTGCAACACCTTCAGTCCAGGACTGACCATCCTACCGTCATCCACCTTATATGGGCAAAAACTTCAGTCCAGGACGGACCATCCAACTGTCATCCACCTTATATGGGCAATACTTTCTGTCCTGGACTGACCATCCAACTGTCATCCACCTTATATGGGCAATACTTTCTGTCCTGGACTGACCATCCTACTGTCATCCACCTTATTTGGGCAACACTTTCAGTCCAGGACTGACCATCCCACTGTCATCCATCCACCTTATATGGGCAACACCTTCAGTCCAGGACTGACCATCCTACTGTCATCCACCTTATCTGGGCAACACTTTCTGTCCAGGACTGACCATCCTACTGTCATCCACCTTATCTGGGCAACACCTTCAGTCCAGGACTTACCATCCTACTGTCATCCACCTTATCTGGGCAACACTTTCTGTCCAGGACTGACCATCCTACTGTCATCCACCTTATCTGGGCAACACCTTCAGTCCAGGACTGACCATCCTACTGTCATCCACCTTATCTGGGCAACACTTTCTGTCCAGGACTGACCATCCTACTGTCATCCACCTTATATGGGCAACACCTTCTGTCCAGGACTGACCATCCTACTCTCATCCACCTTATATGGGCAAAAACGTCAGTCCAGGACTGACCATCCACTGTCATCCACCTTATATGGGCAACACCTTCAGTCCAAGACTGACCATCCTACTGTCATCCACCTTATATGGGCAAAAACGTCAGTCCAGGACTGACCATCCACTGTCATCCACCTTATATGGGCAACACCTTCAGTCCAGGACTGACCATCCTACTGTCATCCATCCACCTTATATGGGCAACACCTTCATTCCAGGACTGACCATCCTCCTGTCATCCGTCCACCTTATATGGGCAACACCTTCAGTCCAGGACTGACCATCCTACTGTCATCCACCTTATATGGGCAACACTTTCAGTCCAGGACTTACCATACTAATTTCATCCACCTTATCTGGGCAACACTTTCTGTCCAGGACTGACCATCCTACTGTCATCCACCTTATATGGGCAACACCTTATATGGGCAACACTTTCAGTCCAGGACTGACCATCCTACTGTCATCCACCTTATATGGGCAACACCTTCAGTCCAGGACTGACCACCTTACTGTCATCCACCTTATCTGGGCAACACTTTCTGTCCAGGACTGACCATCCTACTGTCATCCACCTTATCTGGGCAACACCTTCAGTCCAGAACTGACAATCCTATTGTCATCCACCTTATCTGGGCAACACTTTCTGTCCAGGACTGACCATCCTACTGTCATCCACCTTATATGGGCAAAAACGTCAGTCCAGGACTGACCATCCTACTGTCATCCACCTTATATGGGCAAAAACGTCAGTCCAGGACTGACCATCCTACTGTCATCCACCTTATTTGGGCAACACCTTCAGTCCAGGACTGACCATCCCACTGTCATCCATCCACCTTATATGGGCAACACCTTCAGTCCAGGACTGACTATCCTACTGCCATCCATCCACCTTATATGGGCAACACCTTCAGTCCAGGACTGACCATCCTACCGTCATCCACCTTATATGGGCAACACTTTCTCTCCAGGACTGACCATCTTACTGTCATCCACCTTATATGGGCAACACCTTATATGGGCAACACTTACAGTCCAGGACTGACCATCCCACTGTCATCCATCCACCTTATATGGGCAACACCTTCAGTCCAGGACTTACCATCCTACTGTCATCCACCTTATCTGGGCAACACTTTCTGTCCAGGACTGACCATCCTACTGTCATCCACCTTATCTGGGCAACACTTTCTGTCCAGGACTGACCATCTTACTGTCATCCACATTATATGGGCAACACCTTCATTCCAGGACTGACCATCCTACTGTCATCCACATTATATGGGCAACACCTTCATTCCAGGACTCACCATCCTACTGTCATCCATCCACCTTATATGGGCAACACCTTTAGTCCAGGACTGACCATCAAACTGTCATCCACCTTATCTGGGCAATACTTTCTGTCCAGGACTGACCATCCTACTGTCATCCACCTTATATGGGCAACACTTTCAGTCCAGGACTGACCATCCTACTGTCATCCACCTTATTTGGGCAACATTTCAGTCCAGGACTGACCATCCTACTGTCATCCACCTTATATGGGCAACACCTTCTGTCCAGGACTGACCATCCTACTGTCATCCACCTTATATGGGCAACACTTTCTGTCCAGGACTGACCCATCTCATCCACCTTATATGGGCAAAAACGTCAGTCCAGGACTGACCATCCACTGTCATCCACCTTATATGGGCAACACCTTCAGTCCAGGACTGACCATCCTACTGTCATCCACCTTATATGGGCAACACCTTCAGTCCAGGACTGACCATCCTACTGTCATCCATCCATCTTATATGGGCAACACCTTCATTCCAGGACTGACCATCCTACTGTCATCCACCTTATATGGGCAACACCTTCAGTCCAGGACTGACCATCCTACTGTCATCCATCCACTTTATATGGGCAACACCTTCAGTCCAGGGACCATCAAACTGTCATCCACCTTATATGGGCAATACTTTCTGTCCTGGACTGACCATCTTACTGTCATCCACCTTATATGGGCAACACCTTATATGGGCAACACTTTCAGTCCAGGACTGACCATCCCACTGTCATCCATCCACCTTATATGGGCAACACCTTTAGTCCAGGACTGACCATAAAACTGTCATCCACCTTATATGGGCAACACTTTCAGTCCAGGACTGACCATCCTACTGTCATCCACTTTATATGGGCAACACCTTTCAGTCCAGGACTGACCATCAAACTGTCATCCACCTTATATGGGCAATACTTTCTGTCCTGGACTGACCATCCAACTGTCATCCACCTTATATGGGCAACACCTTCAGTCCAGAACTGACTATCCTACTGTCATCCACCTTATCTCACTTTCTGTCCAGGACTGACCATCCTACTGTCATCCACCTTATATGGGCAACACTTTCAGTCCAGGACTGACCATCCTACTGTCATCCACCTTATCTGGGCAACACTTTCTGTCCAGGACTGACCATCCTACTCTCATCCACCTTATATGGGCAAAAACTGTCCAGGATGACCATCCACTGTCATCCACCTTATATGGGCAACACCTTCAGTCCAGGACTGACCATCCTACTGTCATCCACCTTATATGGGCAAAAACGTCAGTCCAGGGATCATCCACTGTCAATCACCTTATAAGGGCAACACCTTCAGTCCAGGACTGACCATCCTACTGTCATCCATCCACCTTATATGGGCAACACCTTCATTCCAGGACTGACCATCTTACTGTCATCCGTCCACCTTATATGGGCAACACCTTCAGTCCAGGACTGACCATCCTACTGTCATCCACCTTGTATGGGCAACACTTTCTGTCCAGGACTGACCATCCTACTGTCATCCACTTTATATGGGCAACACCTTCAGTCCAGGACTGACCATCCAACTGTCATCCACCTTATCTGGGCAACACTTTCAGTCCAGGACTGACCATCCTACTGCCATCCATCCACCTTATATGGGCAACACCTTCAGTCCAGGACTGGTCATCCACCTTATATGGGCAAAAACCAGTCCAGGACGGACCATCCAACTGTCATCCACCTTATATGGGCAATACTTTCAGTCCTGGACTGACCATCCTACTGTCATCATCCACCTTATATGGGCAACACCTTTCAGTCCAGGACTGACCATCAAACTGTCATCCACCTTATATGGGCAATACTTTCTGTCCTGGACTGACCATCTTACTGTCATCCACCTTATATGGGCAACACCTTATATGGGCAACTTTCACTTTCAGTCCAGGACTGACCATTCTACTGTCATCCACCTTATCTGGGCAACACCTTCAGTCCAGGATTGACCATCCTACTGTCATCCACCTTATATGGGCAACTTTCAGTCCAGGACTGACCATCCAACTGTCATCCACCTTATATGGGCAACACTTTCAGTCCAGGACTGACCATCTTACTGTCATCCACCTTATATGGGCAACACCTTATATGGGCAACACTTTCAGTCCAGGACTGACCATCCTACTGTCATCCACCTTATATGGGCAACACCTTTAGTCCAGGACTGACCATCCTACTGTCATCCACCTTATCTGGGCAACACTTTCTGTCCAGGACTGACCATCCTACTGTCATCCACCTTATCTGGGCAACACCTTCAGTCCAGAACTGACAATCCTATTGTCATCCACCTTATCTGGGCAACACTTTCTGTCCAGGACTGACCATCCTACTGTCATCCACCTTATATGGGCAAAAACGTCAGTCCAGGACTGACCATCCTACTGTCATCCACCTTATCTGGGCAACACTTTCTGTCCAGGACTGACCATCCTACTGTCATCCACCTTATCTGGGCAACACTTTCAGTCCAGGACTGACCATCCTACTGCCATCCATCCACCTTATATGGGCAACACCTTCAGTCCAGGACTGACCATCCTACTGTCATCCACCTTATATGGGCAAAAACTTTCAGTCCAGGACGGACCATCCAACTGTCATCCACCTTATATGGGCAATACTTTCTGTCCTGGACTGACCATCCTACTGTCATCCACCTTATTTGGGCAACACTTCAGTCCAGGACTGACCATCCTACTGTCATCCATCCACCTTATATGGGCAACACCTTCAGTCCAGGACTGACCATCCTACTGTCATCCACCTTATATGGGCAACACTTTCAGTCCAGGACTGACCATCCTACTGTCATCCACCTTATATGGGCAACACTTTCTGTCCAGGACTGACCATCCTACTGTCATCCACTTCATATGGGCAACACCTTCAGTCCAGGACTGACCATCCAACTGTCATCCACCTTATCTGGGAACACCTTCAGTCCAGGACTGACCATCCTACTGTCATCCATCCACCTTATATGGGCAACACCTTTAGTCCAGGACTGACCATCAAACTGTCATCCACCTTATATGGGCAATACTTTCTGTCCTGGACTGACCATCCAACTGTCATCCACCTTATATGGGCAATACTTTCTGTCCTGGACTGACCATCCTACTGTCATCCACCTTATCTGGGCAACACCTTCAGTCCAGGACTGACCATCCCACTGTCATCCATCCACCTTATATAGGCAACACCTTCAGTCCAGGACTTACCATCCTACTGTCATACACCTTATCTGGGCAACACTTTCTGTCCAGGACTGACCATCCTACTCTCATCCACCTTATATGGGCAAAAACGTCAGTCCAGGACTGACCATCCACTCTCATCCACCTTATATGGGCAACACTTTCAGTCCAGGACTGACCATCCTACTGTCATCCACCTTATATGGGCAACACTTTCTGTCCAGGACTGACCATCCTACTCTCATCCACCTTATATGGGCAGGACTGACCATCCACTGTCATCCACCTTTTTTGGGACTTCAGTCCAGGACTGATCATCCTACTGTCATCCATCCACCTTATATGGGCAACACCTTCATTCCAGGACTGACCATCCTACTGTCATCCGTCCACCTTATATGGGCAACACCTTCAGTCCAGGACTGACCATCCTACTGTCATCCACCTTATATGGGCAACACTTTCTCTCCAGGACTGACCATCTTACTGTCATCCACCTTATATGGTCAACACCTTATATGGGCAACACTTTCAGTCCAGGACTGACCATCCTACTGTCATCCACCTTATTTGGGCAACACCTTCAGTCCAGGACTGACCATCCCACTGTCATCCATCCACCTTATATGGGCAACACCTTCAGTCCAGGACTTACCATCCTACTGTCATCCACCTTATCTGGGCAACACTTTCTGTCCAGGACTGACCATCCTACTGTCATCCACCTTATCTGGGCAACACTTTCTGTCCAGGACTGACCATCTTACTGTCATCCACATTATATGGGCAACACTTTCATTCCAGGACTGACCATCCTACTGTCATCCACATTATATGGGCAACACCTTCATTCCAGGACTGACCATCCTACTGTCATCCATCCACCTTATATGGGCAACACCTTTAGTCAGGACTGACCATCAAACTGTCATCCACCTTATATGGGCAACACTTTCTGTCCAGGACTGACCATCCTACTGTCATCCACTTTATATGGGCAACACCTTCAGTCCAGAACTGACTATCCTACTGTCATCCACCTTATCTGGGCAATACTTTCTGTCCAGGACTGACCATCCTACTCTCATCCACCTTATATGGGCAACACTTTCAGTCCAGGACTGACCATCCTACTGTCATCCACCTTATCTGGGCAACATTTTCTGTCCAGCACTGACCATCCTACTGTCATCCACCTTATATGGGCAACACCTTCTGTCCAGGACTGACCATCCTACTGTCATCCACCTTATATGGGCAACACTTTCTGTCCAGGACTGACCATCCTACTCTCATCCACCTTATATGGGCAAAAACGTCAGTCCAGGACTGACCATCCACTGTCATCCACCTTATATGGGCAACACCTTCAGTCCAGGACTGACCATCCTACTGTCATCCTCCTTATATGGGCAACACCTTCAGTCCAGGACTGACCATCCTACTGTCATCCATCCACCTTATATGGGCAACACCTTCATTCCAGGACTGACCATCCTACTGTCATCCGTCCACCTTATATGGGCAACACCTTCAGTCCAGGACTGACCATCCTACTGCCATCCATCCACTTTATATGGGCAACACCTTTAGTCCAGGACTGACCATCAAACTGTCATCCACCTTATATGGGCAATACTTTCTGTCCTGGACTGACCATCTTACTGTCATCCACCTTATATGGGCAACACCTTATATGGGCAACACTTTCAGTCCAGGACTGACCATCCTACTGTCATCCACCTTATCTGGGCAACACCTTCAGTCCAGGATTGACCATCCTACCGTCATCCACCTTATATGGGCAAAAACGTCAGTCCAGGACTGACCATCCAACTGTCATCCACCTTATATGGGCAACACCTTATACGGGCAACACTTTCAGTCCAGGACTGACCATCCTACTGTCATCCACCTTATATGGGCAACACCTTTAGTCCAGGACTGACCATCCTACTGTCATCCACCTTATCTGGGCAACACTTTCTGTCCAGGACTGACCATCCTACTGTCATCCACCTTATATGGGCAAAACGTCAGTCCAGGACTGACCATCCTACTGTCATCCACCTTATCTGGGCAACACTTTCTGTCCAGGACTGACCAGCCTACTGTCATCCACCTTATCTGGGCAACACTTTCAGTCCAGGACTGACCATCCTACTGCCATCCATCCACCTTATATGGGCAACACCTTCAGTCCAGGACTGACCATCAAACTGTCATCCACCTTATATCACTTTCTGTCCAGGATGACCATCCTACTGTCATCCACTTATATGGGCAACACCTTCAGTCCAGGACTGACCATCCTACTGTCATCCACCTTATCTGGGCAACACTTTCTGTCCAGGACTGACCATCCTACTGTCATCCACCTTATATGGGCAACACTTTCAGTCCAGGACTGACCATCCTACTGTCATCCACCTTATATGGGCAACACTTTCAGTCCAGGACTGACCATCCTACTGCCATCCATCCACCTTATATGGGCAACACCTTCAGTCCAGGACTGACCATCCTACCGTCATCCACCTTATATGGGCAAAAACGTCAGTCCAGGACGGACCATCCAACTGTCATCCACCTTATATGGGCAATACTTTCTGTCCTGGACTGACCATCCAACTGTCATCCACCTTATATGGGCAATACTTTCTGTCCTGGACTGACCATCCTACTGTCATCCACCTTATTTGGGCAACACCTTCAGTCCAGGACTGACCATCCCACTGTCATCCATCCACCTTATATGGGCAACACCTTCAGCCCAGGACTTACCATCCTACTGTCATCCACCTTATATGGGCAACACCTTCAGTCCAGGACTTACCATCCTACTGTCATCCACCTTATCTGGGCAACACTTTCTGTCCAGGACTGACCATCCTACTGTCATCCACCTTATCTGGGCAACACTTTCTGTCCAGGACTGACCATCTTACTGTCATCCACATTATATGGGCAACACTTTCATTCCAGGACTGACCATCCTACTGTCATCCACATTATATGGGCAACACCTTCATTCCAGGACTGACCATCCTACTGTCATCCATCCACCTTATATGGGCAACACCTTTAGTCCAGGACTGACCATCAAACTGTCATCCACCTTATATGGGCAACACTTTCTGTCCAGGACTGACCATCCTACTGTCATCCACTTTATATGGGCAACACCTTCAGTCCAGGACTGACCATCCTACTGTCATCCACCTTATCTGGGCAACACTTTCTGTCCAGGACTGACCATCCTACTGTCATCCACCTTATATGGGCAAAACCTTCAGTCCAGGACTGACCATCCAGTCATCCACCTTATCTGGGCAACACTTTCTGTCCAGGACTGACCATCCTACTGTCATCCACCTTATCTGGGCAACACTTTCAGTCCAGGACTGACCATCCTACTGCCATCCATCCACCTTATATGGGCAACACCTTCAGTCCAGGACTGACCATCAAACTGTCATCCACCTTATATGGGTCACTTTCTGTCCAGGACTGACCATCCTACTGTCATCCACTTTATATGGGCAACACCTTCAGTCCAGGACTGACCATCCTACTGTCATCCACCTTATCTGGGCAACACTTTCTGTCCAGGACTGACCATCCTACTCTCATCCACCTTATATGGGCAACACTTTCAGTCCAGGACTGACCATCCTACTGTCATCCACCTTATATGGGCAACACTTTCAGTCCAGGACTGACCATCCTACTGCCATCCATCCACCTTATATGGGCAACACCTTCAGTCCAGGACTGACCATCCTACCGTCATCCACCTTATATGGGCAAAAACTTCAGTCCAGGACGGACCATCCAACTGTCATCCACCTTATATGGGCAATACTTTCTGTCCTGGACTGACCATCCAACTGTCATCCACCTTATATGGGCAATACTTTCTGTCCTGGACTGACCATCCTACTGTCATCCACCTTATTTGGGCAACACCTTCAGTCCAGGACTGACCATCCCACTGTCATCCATCCACCTTATATGGGCAACACCTTCAGTCCAGGACTGACCATCCTACTGTCATCCACCTTATATGGGCAACACCTTCAGTCCAGGACTTGACCATCCTACTGTCATCCACCTTATCTGGGCAACACTTTCTGTCCAGGACTGACCATCCTACTGTCATCCACCTTATCTGGGCAACACTTTCTGTCCAGGACTGACCATCTTACTGTCATCCACTTATATGGGCAACACTTTCATTCCAGGACTGACCATCCTACTGTCATCCACATTATATGGGCAACACCTTCATCAGGACTGACCATCCTACTGTCATCCATCCACCTTATATGGGCAACACTTCAGTCCAGGACTGACCATCAAACTGTCATCCACCTTATATGGGCAACACTTTCAGTCCAGGACTGACCATCCTACTGTCATCCACCTTATATGGGCAACACTTCAGTCCAGGACTGACCATCCTACTGTCATCCACCTTATATGGGCAATACTTTCAGTCCAGGACTGACCATCCTACTGTCATCCACCTTATATGGGCAACACTTTCAGTCCAGGACTGACCATCCTACTGTCATCCACCTTATCTGGGCAACACTTTCTGTCCAGGACTGACCATCCTACTCTCATACCTTATATGGGCAAAAACGTCAGTCCAGGACTGACCATCCACTGTCATCCACCTTATATGGGCAACACCTTCAGTCCAGGACTGACCATCCTACTGTCATCCACCTTATATGGGCAAAAACTTCAGTCCAGGACTGACCATCCTACTGTCATCCACCTTATATGGGCAACACCTTCAGTCCAGGACTGACCATCCTACTGTCATCCACCTTATATGGGCAACACCTTCATTCCAGGACTGACCATCTTACTGTCATCCGTCCACCTTATATGGGCAACACCTTCAGGACTGACCATCCTACTGTCATCCACCTTATATGGGCAACACTTTCTGTCCAGGACTGACCATCCTACTGTCATCCACCTTATATGGGCAACACCTTCAGTCCAGGACTGACCATCCAACTGTCATCCACCTTATCTGGGCAACACTTTCAGTCCAGGACTGACCATCCTACTGCCATCCATCCACCTTATATGGGCAACACCTTCAGTCCAGGACTGACCATCCTACTGTCATCCACCTTATATGGGCAAAAACGTCAGTCCAGGACGGACCATCCAACTGTCATCCACCTTATATGGGCAATACTTTCTGTCCTGGACTGACCATTCAACTGTCATCCACCTTATTTGGGCAACACCTTCAGTCCAGGACTGACCATCCCACTGTCATCCATCCACCTTATATGGGCAACACCTTCAGTCCAGGACTTACCATCCTACTGTCATCCACCTTATCTGGGCAACACTTTCTGTCCAGGACTGACCATCAAACTGTCATCCACCTTATATGGGCAACACTTTCTGTCCAGGACTGACCATCCTACTGTCATCCACCTTATATGGGCAACACTTTCAGTCCAGGACTGACCATCTACTGTCATCCACCTTATCTGGGCAATACTTTCTGTCCAGGACTGACCATCCTACTGTCATCCACCTTATATGGGCAACACTTTCTGTCAAGGACTGACCATCCTACTCTCATCCACCTTATATGGGCAAAAACGTCAGTCCAGGACTGACCATCCACTGTCATCCACCTTATATGGGCAACACCTTCAGTCCAGGACTGACCATCCTACTGTCATCCATCCACCTTATATGGGCAACACCTTCATTCCAGGACTGACCATCTTACTGTCATCCGTCCACCTTATATGGGCAACACCTTCAGTCTAGGACTGACCATCCTACTGTCATCCACCTTGTATGGGCAACACTTTCTGTCCAGGACTGACCATCCTACTGTCATCCACTTTATATGGGCAACACCTTCAGTCCAGGACTGACCATCCAACTGTCATCCACCTTATCTGGGCAACACCTTCAGTCCAGGACTGACCATCCTACTGCCATCCATCCACCTTATATGGGCAACACCTTCAGTCCAGGACTGACCATCCTACCGTCATCCACCTTATATGGGCAAAAACGTCAGTCCAGGACGGACCATCCAACTGTCATCCACCTTATATGGGCAATACTTTCTGTCCTGGACTGACCATCCAACTGTCATCCACCTTATTTGGGCAACACCTTCAGTCCAGGACTGACCATCCCACTGTCATCCATCCACCTTATATGGGCAACACCTTCAGTCCAGGACTTACCATCCTACTGTCATCCACCTTATCTGGGCAACACTTTCTGTCCAGGACTGACCATCCTACTGTCATCCACTTTATCTGGGCAACACTTTCTGTCCAGGACTGACCATCTTACTGTCATCCACATTATATGGGCAACACCTTCATTCCAGGACTGACCATCCTACTGTCATCCCATTATATGGGCAACACCTTCATTCCAGGATTGACCATCCTACTGTCATCCATCCACCTTATATGGGCAACACCTTTAGTCCAGGACTGACCATCAAACTGTCATCCACCTTATATGGGCAACACTTTCTGTCCAGGACTGACCATCCTACTGTCATCCACTTTATATGGGCAACAACTTCAGTCCAGAACTGACTATCCTACTGTCATCCACTTATCTGGGCAATACTTTCTGTCCAGGACTGACCAATCCTACTGTCATCCACCTTATATGGGCAACACTTTCAGTCCAGGACTGACCATCCTACTGTCATCCACCTTATCTGGGCAACACTTTCTGTCCAGGACTGACCATCCTACTTTCATCCACCTTATATGGGCAACACTTCCTGTCCAGGACTGACCATCCTACTGTCATCCACCTTATATGGGCAACACTTTCTGTCCAGGACTGACCATCCTACTCTCATCCACCTTATATGGGCAAAAACGTCAGTCCAGGACTGACCATCCACTGTCATCCACCTTATATGGGAAACACCTTCAGTCCAGGACTGTATATCCTACTGTCATCCATCCACCTTATATGGGCAACACCTTCATTCCAGGACTGACCATCCTACTGTCTTCCGTCCACCTTATATGGGCAACACTTTCTCTCCAGGACTGACCATCCTACTGTCATCCACCTTATATGGGCAGCACCTTATATGGGCAACACTTTCAGTCCAGGACTGACCATCCTACTGTCATCCACCTTATATGGGCAACACCTTCAGTCCAGGACTGACCATCCTACTGTCATCCACCTTATCTGGGCAACACTTTCTGTCCAGGACTGACCATCCAACTGTCATCCACCTTATTTGGGCAACACCTTCAGTCCAGGACTGACCATCCCACTGTCATCCATCCACCTTATATGGGCAACACCTTCAGTGCAGGACTTACCATCCTACTGTCATCCACCTTATCTGGGCAACACTTTCTGTCCAGGACTGACCATCAAACTGTCATCCACCTTATATGGGCAACACTTTCTGTCCAGGACTGACCATCCTACTGTCATCCACTTTATATGGGCAACACCTTCAGTCCAGAACTGACTATCCTACTGTCATCCACCTTATCTGGGCAATACTTTCTGTCCAGGACTGACCATCCTACTCTCATCCACCTTATATGGGCAACACTTTCAGTCCAGGACTGACCATCCTACTGTCATCCACCTTATCTGGGCAACACTTTCTGTCAAGGACTGACCATCCTACTCTCATCCACCTTATATGGGCAAAAACGTCAGTCCAGGACTGACCATCCACTGTCATCCACCTTATATGGGCAACACCTTCAGTCCAGGACTGACCATCCTACTGTCATCCACCTTATATGGGCAAAAACGTCAGTCCAGGACTGATCATCCACTGTCAATCACCTTATATGGGCAACACCTTCAGTCCAGGACTGACCATCCTACTGTCATCCATCCACCTTATATGGGCAACACCTTCATTCCAGGACTGACCATCTTACTGTCATCCGTCCACCTTATATGGGCAACACCTTCAGTCTAGGACTGACCATCCTACTGTCATCCACCTTGTATGGGCAACACTTTCTGTCCAGGACTGACCATCCTACTGTCATCCACTTTATATGGGCAACACCTTCAGTCCAGGACTGACCATCCAACTGTCATCCACCTTATCTGGGCAACACCTTCAGTCCAGGACTGACCATCCTACTGCCATCCATCCACCTTATATGGGCAACACCTTCAGTCCAGGACTGACCATCCTACCGTCATCCACCTTATATGGGCAAAAACGTCAGTCCAGGACGGACCATCAAACTGTCATCCACCTTATATGGGCAATACTTTCTGTCCTGGACTGACCATCCAACTGTCATCCACCTTATTTGGGCAACACCTTCAGTCCAGGACTGACCATCCCACTGTCATCCATCCACCTTATATGGGCAACACCTTCAGTCCAGGACTTACCATCCTACTGTCATCCACCTTATCTGGGCAACACTTTCTGTCCAGGACTGACCATCCTACTGTCATCCACTTTATCTGGGCAACACTTTCTGTCCAGGACTGACCATCTTACTGTCATCCACATTATATGGGCAACACCTTCATTCCAGGACTGACCATCCTACTGTCATCCACATTATATGGGCAACACCTTCATTCCAGGATTGACCATCCTACTGTCATCCATCCACCTTATATGGGCAACACCTTTAGTCCAGGACTGACCATCAAACTGTCATCCACCTTATATGGGCAACACTTTCTGTCCAGGACTGACCATCCTACTGTCATCCACTTTATATGGGCAACAACTTCAGTCCAGAACTGACTATCCTACTGTCATCCACTTATCTGGGCAATACTTTCTGTCCAGGACTGACCATCCTACTGTCATCCACCTTATATGGGCAACACTTTCAGTCCAGGACTGACCATCCTACTGTCATCCACCTTATCTGGGCAACACTTTCTGTCCAGGACTGACCATCCTACTTTCATCCACCTTATATGGGCAACACTTCTGTCCAGGACTGACCATCCTACTGTCATCCACCTTATATGGGCAACACTTTCTGTCCAGGACTGACCATCCTACTCTCATCCACCTTATATGGGCAAAAACGTCAGTCCAGGACTGACCATCCACTGTCATCCACCTTATATGGGCAACACCTTCAGTCCAGGACTGACCATCCTACTGTCATCCGTCCACCTTATATGGGCAACACTTTCTCTCCAGGACTGACCATCCTACTGTCATCCACCTTATATGGGCAACACCTTATATGGGCAACACTTTCAGTCCAGGACTGACCATCCTACTGTCATCCACCTTATATGGGCAACACCTTCAGTCCAGGACTGACCATCCTACTGTCATCCACCTTATCTGGGCAACACTTTCTGTCCAGGACTGACCATCCAACTGTCATCCACCTTATCTGGGCAACACTTTCAGTCCAGGACTGACCATCCTACTGCCATCCACCTTATATGGGCAACACGTTCAGTCCAGGACTGACCATCCTACTGTCATCCACCTTATATGGGCAACACCTTCTGTCCAGGACTGACCATCCTACTGTCATCCACCTTATATGGGCAAAAACGTCAGTCCAGGACTGACCATCCTACTGTCATCCACCTTATCTGGGCAACACTCTCTGTCCAGGACTGACCATCCTACTGTCATCCACCTTATCTGGGCAACACTTTCTGTCCAGGACTGACCATCCTACTGTCATCCACTTTATATGGGCAACACCTTCAGTCCAGGACTGACCATCCAACTGTCATGCACCTTATCTGGGCAACACCTTCAGACCAGGACTGACCATCCTACTGCCATCCATCCACCTTATATGGGCAACACCTTCAGTCCAGGACTGACCATCCTACCGTCATCCACCTTATATGGGCAAAAACGTCAGTCCAGGACGGACCATCCAACTGTCATCCACCTTATATGGGCAATACTTTCTGTCCTGGACTGACCATCCAACTGTCATCCACCTTATTTGGGCAACACCTTCAGTCCAGGACTGACCATCCCACTGTCATCCATCCACCTTATATGGGCAACACCTTCAGTCCAGGACTGACCATCCTACTCTCATCCACCTTATCTGGGCAACACTTTCTGTCCAGGACTGACCATCCTACTGTCATCCACCTTATCTGGGCAACACCTTCAGTCCAGGACTGACCATCCTACTCTCATCCACCTTATCTGGGCAACACCTTCAGGCCAGGACTGACCATCCTACTGTCATCCACCTTATATGGGCAATACTTTCTGTCCAGGAAGGACCATCCTACTGTCATCCACCTTATCTGGGCAACACGTTCAGTCCAGGACTGACCATCTTACTGTCATCCACATTATATGGGCAACACCTTCATTCCAGGACTGACCATCCTACTGTCATCCATCCACCTAATATGGGCAACACCTTTAGTCCAGGACTGACCATCAAACTGTCATCCACCTTATATGGGCAACACTTTCTGTCCAGGACTGACCATCCTACTGTCATCCACTTTATATGGGCAACACCTTCAGTCCAGAACTGACTATCCTACTGTCATCCACCTTATCTGGGCAATACTTTCTGTCCAGGACTGACCATCCTACTGTCATCCACCTTATATGGGCAACACCTTCTGTCCAGGACTGACCATCCTACTCTCATCCACCTTATATGGGCAAAAACGTCAGTCCAGGACTGACCATCCACTGTCATCCACCTTATATGGGCAAGACCTTCAGTCCAGGACTGACCATCCTACTGTCATCCACCTTATATGGGCAAAAACGTCAGTCCAGGACTGACCATCCACTGTCATCCACCTTATATGGGCAACACCTTCAGTCCAGGACTGACCATCCTACTGTCATCCATCCACCTTATATGGGCAACACCTTCATTCCAGGACTGACCATCCTACTGTCATCTGTCCACCTTATATGGGCAACACATTCAGTCCAGGACTGACCATCCTACTGTCATCCACCTTATATGGGCAACACCTTCAGTCCAGGACTGACCATCCTACTGTCATCCACCTTATCTGGGCAACACTTTCTGTCCAGGACTGACCATCCAACTGTCATCCACCTTATCTGGGCAACACTTTCAGTCCAGGACTGACCATCCTACTGCCATCCATCCACCTTATATGGGCAACACCTTCAGTCCAGGACTGACCATCCTACCGTCATCCACCTTATATGGGCAATACTTTCTGTCCTGGACTGACCATCCAACTGTCATGCACCTTATATGGGCAATACTTTCTGTCCTGGACTGACCATCCTACTGTCATCCACCTTATTTGGGCAACACCTTCAGTCCAGGACTGACCATCCCACTGTCATCCATCCACCTTATATGGGCAACACCTTCAGTCCAGGACTGACCATCCTACCGTCATCCACCTTATATGGGCAAAAACCTTCAGTCCAGGACGGACCATCAAACTGTCATCCACCTTATATGGGCAATACTTTCTGTCCTGGACTGACCATCCAACTGTCATCCACCTTATTTGGGCAACACCTTCAGTCCAGGACTGACCATCCCACTGTCATCCATCCACCTTATATGGGCAACACCTTCAGTCCAGGACTTACCATCCTACTGTCATCCACCTTATCTGGGCAACACTTTCTGTCCAGGACTGACCATCCTACTGTCATCCACTTTATCTGGGCAACACTTTCTGTCCAGGACTGACCATCTTACTGTCATCCACATTATATGGGCAACACCTTCATTCCAGGACTGACCATCCTACTGTCATCCACATTATATGGGCAACACCTTCATTCCAGGATTGACCATCCTACTGTCATCCATCCACCTTATATGGGCAACACCTTTAGTCCAGGACTGACCATCAAACTGTCATCCACCTGGGTCAGGATGACCATCCTACTGTCATCCACTTTATATGGGCAACACCTTCAGTCCAGAACTGACCATCCTACTGTCATCCACTTATCTGGGCAATACTTTCTGTCCAGGACTGACCATCCTACTGTCATCCACCTTATATGGGCAACACTTTCAGTCCAGGACTGACCATCCTACTGTCATCCACCTTATCTGGGCAACACTTTCTGTCCAGGACTGACCATCCTACTTTCATCCACCTTATATGGGCAACACTTCCTGTCCAGGACTGACCATCCTACTGTCATCCGCCTTATATGGGCAACACTTTCTGTCCAGGACTGACCATCCTACTCTCATCCACCTTATATGGGCAAAAACGTCAGTCCAGGACTGACCATCCACTGTCATCCACCTTATATGGGCAACACCTTCAGTCCAGGACTGACCATCCTACTGTCATCCGTCCACCTTATATGGGCAACACTTTCTCTCCAGGACTGACCATCCTACTGTCATCCACCTTATATGGGCAACACCTTATATGGGCAACACTTTCAGTCCAGGACTGACCATCCTACTGTCATCCACCTTATATGGGCAACACCTTCAGTCCAGGACTGACCATCCTACTGTCATCCACCTTATCTGGGCAACACTTTCTGTCCAGGACTGACCATCCAACTGTCATCCACCTTATCTGGGCAACACTTTCAGTCCAGGACTGACCATCCTACTGCCATCCACCTTATATGGGCAACACTTTCAGTCCAGGACTGACCATCCTACTGTCATCCACCTTATATGGGCAACACCTTCTGTCCAGGACTGACCATCCTACTGTCATCCACCTTATATGGGCAAAAACGTCAGTCCAGGACTGACCATCCTACTGTCATCCACCTTATCTGGGCAACACTTTCTGTCCAGGACTGACCATCCTACTGTCATCCACCTTATCTGGGCAACACTTTCTGTCCAGGACTGACCATCCTACTGTCATCCACCTTATATGGGCAACACCTTCAGTCCAGGCACCTTATCTGGGCAACACTTTCAGACCAGGACTGACCATCCTACTGCCATCCATCCACCTTATATGGGCAACACCTTCAGTCCAGGACTGACCATCCTACCGTCATCCACCTTATATGGGCAAAAACGTCAGTCCAGGACGGACCATCCAACTGTCATCCACCTTATATGGGCAATACTTTTGTCCTGGACTGACCATCCAACTGTCATCCACCTTATTTGGGCAACACCTTCAGTCCAGGACTGACCATCCCACTGTCATCCATCCACCTTATATGGGCAACACCTTCAGTCCAGGACTGACCATCCTACTGTCATCCACCTTATCTGGGCAACACTTTCTGTCCAGGACTGACCATCCTACTGTCATCCACCTTATCTGGGCAACACCTTCAGTCCAGGACTGACCATCCTACTGTCATCCACCTTATCTGGGCAACACCTTCAGGCCAGGACTGACCATCCTACTGTCATCCACCTTATATGGGCAACACTTTCTGTCCAGGACTGACCATCCTACTGTCATCCACCTTATCTGGGCAACACTTCAGTCCAGGACTGACCATCTTACTGTCATCCACATTATATGGGCAACACCTTCATTCCAGGACTGACCATCCTACTGTCATCCATCCACCTAATATGGGCAACACCTTTAGTCCAGGACTGACCATCAAACTGTCATCCACCTTATATGGGCAATACTTTCTGTCCAGGACTGACCATCCTACTGTCATCCACCTTATATCGGCAACACCTTCTGTCCAGGACTGACCATCCTACTCTCATCCACCTTATATGGGCAAAAACGTCAGTCCAGGACTGACCATCCACTGTCATCCACCTTATATGGGCAACACCTTATATGGGCAACACTTTCAGTCCAGGACTGACCATCCTACTGTCATCCACCTTATATGGGCAACACCTTCAGTCCAGGACTGACCATCCTACTGTCATCCACCTTATCTGGGCAACACTTTCTGTCCAGGACTGACCATCCAACTGTCATCCACCTTATCTGGGCAACACTTTCAGTCCAGGACTGACCATCCTACTGTCATCCACCTTATATGGGCAACACCTTCAGTCCAGGACTGACCATCCTACTGTCATCCACCTTATATGGGCAACACCTTCTGTCCAGGACTGACCATCCTACTGTCATCCACCTTATATGGGCAAAAACGTCAGTCCAGGACTGACCATCCTACTGTCATCCACCTTATCTGGGCAACACTTTCTGTCCAGGACTGACCATCCTACTGTCATCCACCTTATCTGGGCAACACTTTCAGTCCAGGACTGACCATCCTACTGTCATCCACTTTACACCTTCAGTCCACTGACCATCCAACTGTCATGCACCTTATCTGGGCAACACCTTCAGACCAGGACTGACCATCCTACTGCCATCCATCCACCTTATATGGGCAACACCTTCAGTCCAGGACTGACCATCCTACCGTCATCCACCTTATATGGGCAAAAACCTTCAGTCCAGGACGGACCATCCAACTGTCATCCACCTTATATGGGCAATACTTTCTGTCCTGGACTGACCATCCAACTGTCATCCACCTTATTTGGGCAACACCTTCAGTCCAGGACTGACCATCCCACTGTCATCCATCCACCTTATATGGGCAACACCTTCAGTCCAGGACTGACCATCCTACTGTCATCCACCTTATCTGGGCAACACTTTCTGTCCAGGACTGACCATCCTACTGTCATCCACCTTATCTGGGCAACACCTTCAGTCCAGGACTGACCATCCTACTGTCATCCACCTTATCTGGGCAACACCTTCAGGCCAGGACTGACCATCCTACTGTCATCCACCTTATATGGGCAACACTTTCTGTCCAGGACTGACCATCCTACTGTCATCCACCTTATCTGGGCAACACGTTCAGTCCAGGACTGACCATCTTACTGTCATCCACATTATATGGGCAACACCTTCATTCCAGGACTGACCATCCTACTGTCATCCATCCACCTAATATGGGCAACACCTTTAGTCCAGGACTGACCATCAAACTGTCATCCACCTTATATGGGCAATACTTTCTGTCCAGGACTGACCATCCTACTGTCATCCACCTTATATGGGCAACACTTTCTGTCAAGGACTGACCATCCTACTCTCATCCACCTTATATGGGCAAAAACGTCAGTCCAGGACTGACCATCCACTGTCATCCACCTTATATGGGCAACACCTTCAGTCCAGGACTGACCATCCTACTGTCATCCACCTTATATGGGCAAAAACGTCAGTCCAGGACTGACCATCCTACTCTCATCCACCTTATATGGGCAACACTTTCAGTCCAGGACTGACCATCCTACTGTCATCCACCTTATCTGGGCAACACCTTCTTCCAGGACTGACCATCCTACTGTCATCTGTCCACCTTATATGGGCAACACATTCAGTCCAGGACTGACCATCCTACTGTCATCCACCTTATATGGGCAACACTTCAGTCCAGGACTGACCATCCTACTGTCATCCACCTTATCTGGGCAACACTTTCTGTCCAGGACTGACCATCCAACTGTCATCCACCTTATCTGGGCAACACTTTCAGTCCAGGACTGACCATCCTACTGCCATCCATCCACCTTATATGGGCAACACCTTCAGTCCAGGACTGACCATCCTACCGTCATCCACCTTATATGGGCAAAAACGTCAGTCCAGGACGGACCATCCAACTGTCATCCACCTTATATGGGCAATACTTTCTGTCCTGGACTGACCATCCAACTGTCATGCACCTTATATGGGCAATACTTTCTGTCCTGGACTGACCATCCTACTGTCATCCACCTTATTTGGGCAACACCTTCAGTCCAGGACTGACCATCCCACTGTCATCCATCCACCTTATATGGGCAACACCTTCAGTCCAGGACTGACCATCCTACTGTCATCCACCTTATCTGGGCAACACCTTCAGTCCAGGACTGACCATCCTACTCTCATCCACCTTATCTGGGCAACACCTTCAGTCCAGGACTGACCATCCTACTGTCATCCACCTTATCTGGGCAACACTTTCTGTCCAGGAATGACCATCTTACTGTCATCCACATTATATGGGCAACACCTTCATTCCAGGACTGACCATCCTACTGTCATCCATCCACCTTATATGGGCAACACCTTTAGTCCAGGACTGACCATCGAACTGTCATCCACCTTATATGGGCAACACTTTCTGTCTAGGACTGACCATCCTACTGTCATCCACTTTATATGGGCAACACCTTCATTCCAGAACTGACTATCCTACTGTCATCCACCTTATCTGGGCAATACTTTCTGTCCAGGACTGACCATCCTACTCTCATCCACCTTATCTGGGCAACACTTTCTGTCCAGGACTGACCATCCTACTGTCATCCACCTTATATGGGCAACACCTTCTGTCCAGGACTGACCATCCTACTCTCATCCACCTTATTTGGGCAAAAACGTCAGTCCAGGACTGACCATCCACTGTCATCCACCTTATATGGGCAACACCTTCAGTCCAGGACTGACCATCCTACTGTCATCCACCTTATATGGGCAAAAACGTCAGTCCACGACTGACCATCCACTGTCATCCACCTTATATGGGCAACACCTTCAGTCCAGGACTGACCATCCTACTGTCATCCATCCACCTTATATGGGCAACACCTTCATTCCAGGACTGACCATCCTCCTGTCATCCGTCCACCTTATATGGGCAACACCTTCATTCCAGGACTGACCATCCTACTGTCATCCATCCACCTTATATGGGCAACACCTTTAGTCCAGGACTGACCATCGAACTGTCATCCACCTTATATGGGCAACACTTTCTGTCCAGGACTGACCATCCTACTGTCATCCACTTTATATGGGCAACACCTTCAGTCCAGAACTGACTATCCTACTGTCATCCACCTTAACTGGGCAATACTTTCTGTCCAGGACTGACCATCCTACTCTCATCCACCTTATATGGGCAACACCTTCAGTCCAGGACTGACCATCCTACTGTCATCCATCCACCTTATATGGGCAACACCTTCATTCCAGGACTGACCATCCTACTGTCATCTGTCCGCCTTATATGGGCAACACATTCAGTCCAGGACTGACCATCCTACTGTCATCCACCTTATATGGGCAACACCTTCAGTCCAGGACTGACCATCCTACTGTCATCCACCTTATCTGGGCAACACTTTCTGTCCAGGACTGACCATCCAACTGTCATCCACCTTATCTGGGCAACACTTTCAGTCCAGGACTGACCATCCTACTGCCATCCATCCACCTTATATGTGCAACACCTTCAGTCCAGGACTGACCATCCTACCGTCATCCACCTTATATGGGCAAAAACGTCAGTCCAGGACGGACCATCCAACTGTCATCCACCTTATATGGGCAATACTTTCTGTCCTGGACTGACCATCCAACTGTCATGCACCTTATATGGGCAATACTTTCTGTCCTGGACTGACCATCCTACTGTCATCCACCTTATTTGGGCAACACTTTCAGTCCAGGACTGACCATCCCACTGTCATCCATCCACCTTATATGGGCAACACCTTCAGTCCAGGACTTACCATCCTACTGTCATCCACCTTATCTGGGCAACACTTTCTGTCCAGGACTGACCATCCTACTGTCATCCACCTTATCTGGGCAACACCTTCAGTCCAGGACTTACCATCCTACTGTCATCCACCTTATCTGGGCAACACTTTCTGTCCAGGACTGACCATCCTACTGTCATCCACCTTATCTGGGCAACACCTTCAGTCCAGGACTGACCATCCTACTGTCATCCACCTTATCTGGGCAACACTTTCTGTCCAGGACTGACCATCCTACTGTCATCCACCTTATATGGGCAACACTTTCTGTCCAGGACTGACCATCCTACTGTCATCCACCTTATATGGGCAAAACCTTCAGTCCAGGACTGACCATCCACTGTCATCCACCTTATATGGGCAACACCTTCAGTCCAGACTGACCATCCTACTGTCATCCACCTTATATGGGCAAAAACGTCAGTCCAGGACTGACCATCCACTGTCATCCACCTTATATGGGCAACACCTTCAGTCCAGGACTGACCATCCTACTGTCATCCATCCACCTTATATGGGCAACACCTTCATTCCAGGACTGACCATCCTCCTGTCATCCACCTTATATGGGCAACACCTTCAGTCCAGGACTGACCATCCTACTGTCATCCACCTTATATGGGCAACACTTTCAGTCCAGGACTTACCATACTACTTTCATCCACCTTATCTGGGCAACACTTTCTGTCCAGGACTGACCATCCTACTGTCATCCACCTTATATGGGCAACACCTTATATGGGCAACACTTTCAGTCCAGGACTGACCATCCTACTGTCATCCACCTTATATGGGCAACACCTTCAGTCCAGGACTGACCATCCTACTGTCATCCACCTTATCTGGGCAACACTTTCTGTCCAGGACTGACCATCCTACTGTCATCCACCTTATCTCTTCAGTCCAGAACTGACAATCCTATTGTCATCCACCTTATCTGGGCAACACTTTCTGTCCAGGACTGACCATCCTACTGTCATCCACCTTATATGGGCAAAAACGTCAGTCCAGGACTGACCATCCTACTGTCATCCACCTTATATGGGCAAAAACGTCAGTCCAGGACTGACCATCCTACTGTCATCCACCTTATTTGGGCAACACCTTCAGTCCAGGACTGACCATCCCACTGTCATCCATCCACCTTATATGGGCAACACCTTCAGTCCAGGACTGACCATCCTACTGTCATCCACCTTATCTGGGCAACACTTTCTGTCCAGGACTGACCATCCTACTGTCATCCACCTTATCTGGGCAACACCTTCAGTCCAGGACTGACCATCCTACTGTCATCCATCCACCTTATATGGGCAACACCTTCATTCCAGGACTGACCATCCTCCTGTCATCCGTCCACCTTATATGGGCAACACCTTCAGTCCAGGACTGACCATCCTACTGTCATCCACCTTATATGGGCAACACTTTCAGTCCAGGACTTACCATACTAATTTCATCCACCTTATCTGGGCAACACTTTCTGTCCAGGACTGACCATCCTACTGTCATCCACCTTATATGGGCAACACCTTATATGGGCAACACTTTCAGTCCAGGACTGACCATCCTACTGTCATCCACCTTATATGGGCAACACCTTCAGTCCAGGACTGACCACCTTACTGTCATCCACCTTATCTGGGCAACACTTTCTGTCCAGGACTGACCATCCTACTGTCATCCACCTTATCTGGGCAACACCTTCAGTCCAGAACTGACAATCCTATTGTCATCCACCTTATCTGGGCAACACTTTCTGTCCAGGACTGACCATCCTACTGTCATCCACCTTATATGGGCAAAAACGTCAGTCCAGGACTGACCATCCTACTGTCATCCACCTTATATGGGCAAAAACGTCAGTCCAGGACTGACCATCCTACTGTCATCCACCTTATTTGGGCAACACCTTCAGTCCAGGACTGACCATCCCACTGTCATCCATCCACCTTATATGGGCAACACCTTCAGTCCAGGACTGACCATCCTACTGTCATCCACCTTATCTGGGCAACACTTTCTGTCCAGGACTGACCATCCTACTGTCATCCACCTTATCTGGGCAACACCTTCAGTCCAGGACTGACCATCCTACTCTCATCCACCTTATCTGGGCAACACCTTCAGTCCAGGACTGACCATCCTACTGTCATCCACCTTATATGGGCAACACCTTCAGTCCAGGACTGACCATCCTACTGTCATCCACCTTATATGGGCAACACCTTATATGGGCAACACTTTCAGTCCAGGACTGACCATCCTACTGTCATCCACCTTATATGGGCAACACCTTCAGTCCAGGACTGACCATCCTACTGTCATCCACCTTATCTGGGCAACACTTTCTGTCCAGGACTGACCATCCTACTGTCATCCACCTTATCTGGGCAACACCTTCAGTCCAGAACTGACAATCCTATTGTCATCCACCTTATCTGGGCAACACTTTCTGTCCAGGACTGACCATCCTACTGTCATCCACCTTATATGGGCAAAAACGTCAGTCCAGGACTGACCATCCTACTGCCATCCATCCACCTTATATGGGCAACACCTTCAGTCCAGGACTGACCATCCTACCGTCATCCACCTTATATGGGCAAAAACGTCAGTCCAGGACGGACCATCCTACTGTCATCCACCTTATCTGGGCAACACCTTCAGTCCAGAACTGACAATCCTATTGTCATCCACCTTATATGGGCAAAAACGTCAGTCCAGGACTGACCATACTACTGCCATCCATCCACCTTACATGGGCAAAAACGTCAGTCCAGGACTGACCATCCTACTGTCATCCACCTTATATGGGCAAAAACGTCAGTCCAGGACTGACCATACTACTGCCATCCATCCACCTTACATGGGCAACACCTTCAGTCCAGGACTGACCATCCTACCGTCATCCACCTTATATGGGCAAAAACGTCAGTCCAGGACGGACCATCCAACTGTCATCCACCTTATATGGGCAATACTTTCTGTCCTGGACTGACCATCCAACTGTCATCCACCTTATATGGGCAATACTTTCTGTCCTGGACTGACCATCCTACTGTCATCCACCTTATTTGGGCAACACCTTCAGTCCAGGACTGACCATCCCACTGTCATCCATCCACCTTATATGGGCAACACCTTCAGTCCAGGACTTACCATCCTACTGTCATCCACCTTATTCAGTCCAGGACTGACCATCCTACTGTCATCCACCTTATCTGGGCAACACCTTCAGTCCAGGACTGACCATCCACCTTATCCACCTTATCTGGGCAACACCTTCAGTCCAGGACTGACCATCCTACTGTCATCCACCTTATATGGGCAAAAACGCCAGTCCAGGACTGACCATCCAACTGTCATCCACCTTATATGGGCAACACTTTCTCTCCAGGACTTGCCATCCTACTGTCATCCATCCACCTTATTTGGGCAACACCTTCAGTCCAGGACTGACCATCCTCCTGCCACCCATCCATCTTATATGGGCAACACCTTCAGTCCAGGACTGACCATCCTACTGCCATCTATCCCACCTTATATGAGCAACACCTTCAGTACAGGGCTGACCATCCTACTACCATCCATCCACCTTATTTGGGCAAGACAAGAAAACAATCCTATTAATGTAGGTTGTTTCTCAGAGGGAGCCTCATCATCATTCAGACTGTGCTTGGTGAGTCACAGACAATGTCACTACATTGGCTCCACTCCAGTGTTCAATGGTGTGTCTGTGTGTGTGTCTGTTTGTGTGTCTGTTTGTGTGTGTGTTTTTGCATGTGTGTGACAGAGTGTGTGTGACAGAGTGTGTGTGACGGAGTGTGTGTGACGGAGTGTGTGTGAGAATACGGAGGAATAAAAGGAAGTTTGCTGAATGAGTTAAAGGTTAAGGACAGTCCATACATACATGTACACATACTGTACTGACTATTGAGTTATTTGTATTCATCTATAGATTGTTAAAGCTTAAAGTCTCTTTGAAAGGGAAGTTATGAATATTCAGCTTCAGTGGAGCAGATACTTATTGGTTCTTGTTTGAATTCCAGTAGATATCTGAAGAGTGATCAACAACAGAGACAATCCTCTAAATTGCCAATTAATTAAATCATTCATTAATTACCAAAATATGTCCATGAATATTTATGAGTTAGAGCAGTCGATAACACCTTATTTGGAATGTCCCCTACAGGTGGTTTGTAGATGTTAAACTAACTATCTACTAGCCCTTACCCTGACCTTAAGCCTACACCAAAAAACATATTTGTTGTGTTCATACATTTTCACGATATAGACAATTTTGTCTTTGCAGCTTGCCATATGGGACCTCAGTGAGAGGCGGATGAATGGAGGGCTGGCTAGCAGAGGGAGGGGATGAGAATGACTGAGTACCATGCTATACCTCCATTAGACTTGGCAAGCCCTGCCATCGCCCGCCAGCAACGTTCCACCGCCAGCCTAAGTAGCCCAGCCACCTTAATTAAAAGCACTCTATCAATGATCCTGAATGGAATAGCGCCCCGGGGCGGAGTGCCGTTCAAAAACGACTGGGATGATTCATTCATAGAACCAGAGAACTCAGTTGGCTGTGACGGCAGGCAGGCAGACAGGCAGGCAGGCAGGCACTGAGTCCAAGCGGGTGAAAATGCAATCCCTTCCTAGTGTATTTTATCAGTATTTCCTCCACAACAGTATATCCTCTAGCTATACACTAGACTGTCTCATTCAGATGAGTGTATCTCAGGAGATCATCTGAAGCAGAAGGTCACATCATTGTTCAGGTAGCAGAGCTCTTCTTCTTTCTCTCTGAAGAGAGACACAAAGGAGCAGACAAGAGTAGAGTGGAAATACAGAGCCTGTCTGAAAGGCCATAGTATATCACTAGCCCACCTGGGACCCCCGTCCTACCTATTCCCACAGATCCAGTCAAAGAGAATAACTTGAAGGATATGGAAATTCAGGAGAGATATTGAATATGAATGAAACATGAATGGGCAGGTTCTAAAACACTCTGACTATCAGTGCCTTTATCATTGATCTCTGGCTCCACAAACAGACCCACGCCATGTTCAAGAGCCTGTGGAACAATAAAGAGTTTATGTCTCTCATTGGTTTTACAGTTGGTGTTAAAAGTTAACATGAGGAAGAGAGAATGCTAAGGTTATTGATCAGAAGGGCTTGGATTGATTAGCTATGCCTGAAGCTGTGTGGTATCGTGCCATATTTGATTCTTGATTGTTCGTCTGGTACAGTCTTTTGGTCAACGAGTTCATGATCCACCTGCAGTATATAGAGACATAAAATGTATCCTCTCTGGTCTACCCAGTCTCCTGAGCTGAGCTGTATGCATTTGTCCAGAATGAATCTAACTGACCATTACATTGTATGTAGCTTATTGAGAGACCAGAGAAGGAACATTTAGATGTCATGGAATCCAAACGATGGTGGATAAAGGAAGTAGAAAATTGTGAGTGATGTCCTCCTTATGCCAAGCAAGATCGGATACACCTCTGAGTGATGTCAGTCTGTGGTACTGATGGGAAGGCCTATGTAACTGGCCTCAGACGTCATCATTTACTGCCAGACAGATATGGGCATATGCCGGATCTCCTCTTGGTAGAGGGAGAGAGAGCGAGAGAGATAGGGGGAGGGAGGGGAAAGAGGGAAAGAGGGAGAGAGCGAGAGCGAGGGAGAGAGAGTAAAAGAGAAAGAGAAAGAAAGAAAGAGGTTTGGGGACTGGGTATAGGGCGGGAGAGATTGAGAGAGAGAGGGAGAGAGAGGAAGAGGGAGATAGAGAAAGAAAGAGAGTAGGATTAGGAGGAGAGAAATCGTGAGGATGGAAACAGAAAGGGGCATGGTAGAGAATGTTGCACTCAGTAGTGTTGCAGTAGGAATCTATAGAATGGATGTATGACATAGTTCACTCAGTATTTATATATATATATATTTTTTATTTCACCTTTTTTTAACCAGGTAGGCTAGTTGAGAACAAGTTCTCATTTTCAACTGCGACCTGGCCAAGATAAAGCACAGCAGTTCGACACATAAAACGACACAGAGTTACACATGGAATAAACAAACATACAGTCAATAATACAGTAGGAAAAAAAAATCTATATACAGTGAGTGCAAATGAGGTAAGATAAGGGAGGTAAGGCATTAAATAGGCCATGGTGGAGAAGTAATTACAATATAGCAATTAGACACTGGAATGGTAGATGTGCAGAAGATGAATGTGCAAGTAGAGATACTGGGGTGCAAAGGAGCAAGATAAATAAATACAGTATGGGGATGAGGTAGTTGGATGGGCTGTTTACAGATGGTCTATGTACAGGTGCAGTGATCTGTGAGCTGCAGTTTGTTCCAGTCATTGACAGCAGAGAACTGTAAGGAAAGGCGGCCAAAGGAGAATTGGCTTTGGGGGTGACCAGTGAGATATACCTGCTGGAGCGAGTGCTACGGGTGGGTGCTGCTATGGTGACCAGTGAGCTGAGATAAGGTGGGGCTTTACCTAGCAGAGACTTGTAGATGACCTGGAGCCAGTGGGTTTCGCAATGAGTATGAAGCGATGGCCAGCCAATGAGAGAGTACAGGTCGCAGTGGTGGGTGATATATGGGGCTTTGGTGACAAAACGGATGGCATTGTGATAGACTGCATCCAATTTGTTGAGTAGAGTGTTGGAGGCTATTTTATAGATGACATCGCCGAAGTCGAGGATCGGTAGGATGGTCAGTTTAGAAAAATATATATATTTTTTAATTGTACCCTTTTTCTCCCCAGATTTGTGGTATCCAATTGTTTTTTAGTAGCTACTATCTTGTCTCATCGCTACAACTCCCGTACAGGCTCGGGAGAGACGAAGGCTGAAAGTCATGCGTCCTCCGATACACAACCCAACCAAGCCGCACTGCTTCTTAACACAGCGCGCATCCAACCCGGAAGCCAGCCGCACCAATGTGTCGGAGGAAACACCGTGCACCTGGCAACCTTGGTTAGCGCGCACTGCGCCCGGCCCGCCACAGGAGTCGCTGGTGTGCGATGAGACAAGGATCTACTTCATGTCTCCTTTATGCTTCCTTTGTTGCATGTTTGGTCCTACTCAGAGACAGATCCATGTAGATTCCCTTCATACAGTACCAGTAAAAAGTGTGGACACACCTATTCATTCAAGGGTTTTTCTTTATTTTTAAAACTATTTTCTACATTGTAGAATAATGGTGAAGACATGAACTATGAAATAACACACATGGAATCATGTAGTAATCAAAAAAGTGTGAAGCAAATCAAAATATATTTTATATTTAAGATTCTTTAAAGTAGCCATGCTTTATGACAGCATGCCTTGATGACAGCTTTTCACATTCCAAGAGTTCAATCTTGGTTTCATCAGACCAGAGAATCTTGTTTCTCATAGTCTGAAAGTCCTTTACGTGCCTTTTGGCAAATTCCAAGTGGGTTTTCATTTTACTGAGGAGCGGCTTCCATCTGGCCACTCTATCAGAAAGGCCTGATTGGTGGAGTGCTGCAGAGATGGTTGTCCTTCTGGTAGGTTATCCTATCTCCACAGAGGAACTCTGAAGCTCTGTCATAGTGACCATCGGGTTCTTGGTTACCTCCCTGACCAAGGCCCTTCTCCCCCGATTGATCAGTTTGGCCAGGCAGCCAGCTCTAGTAAGAGTCTTGGTGGTTCCAAACTTCTTCCATTTAAGAATGATGGAGGCCACTGTGTTCTTGGGGACCTTCAATGCTGCAGAAATGTTTCGGTACCCTTCCCCAGATCTCTGCCTCGACACAATCATGTCTCGGAGCTCTACGGACAATACCTTCAACCTCATGGCTTGGTTTTTGCTCTGACATGCACTGTCAACTGTGGGACCATATATAGACAGTTGTGTTCCTTTCCAAATCATGTCCAATCAATTGAATTTACCACAGGTGGACTCTAATCAAGTTGTAGAAACATCTCAAGGATGATCAAATTAAACAGGATGCACCTGAGCTCAACTTCGAGTCTCATAGCAAAGGGTCTGAATACTTACAGTGTATCACAAAAGTGAGTACACCCCTCACATTTTTGTAAATATTTGAGTATATCTTTTCATGTGACAACACTGAAGAAATGACACTTTGCTACAATGTAAAGTAGTGTGTGTACAGCTTGTATAACAGTGTACATTTGCTGTCCCCTAAAAATAACTCAACACACAGCCATTAATGTCTAAACCGCTGGCAACAAAAGTGAGTACACCCCTAAGTGAAAATGTCCAAATTAGCCATTTTCCCTCCCCGGTGTTATGTTACTCGTTAGTGTTACAAGGTCTCAGGTGTGAATGGGGAGCAGGTGTGTTAAATTTGGTGTCATCGCTCTCACACTCCCTCATACTGACTGGTCACTGGAAGTTCAACATGGCACCTCGTGGCAAAGAACTCTCTGATGATCTGAAAAAAACAATTGTTGCTCTACATAAAGATGGCCTGGGCTATAAGAAGATTGCCAAGACCCTGAAACTGAGCTGCAGCACGGTGGCCAAGACCATACAGCGGTTTAACTCGACAGGTTCCACTCAGAACAGGCCTCGCCATGGTCGACCAAAGAACTTGAGTGCATGTGCTCAGCTTCATATCCAGAGGATGTCTTTGGGAAATAGACGTATGAGTGCTGCCAGCATTGCTGCAGAGGTTGAAGGGGTGGGGGTTCAGCCTGTCAGTGCTAAGACCATACGCCGTACACTGCATCAAATTGGTCTGTATGGCTGTCGTCCCAGAAGGAAGCCTCTTCTAAAGATGATGCACAAGAAAGCCTGCAAACAGTTTGCTGAAGACAAGCAGATTAAGGACATGGATTACTGGAACCATGTCCTGTGGTCTGATGAGACCAAAATTTATTTGGTTCAGATGGTGTCAAGCGTGTGTGGCGGCAACCAGGTGAGGAGGTCAAAGACAAGTGTGTCTTGCCTACAGTCCAGCATGGGGGTGGGAGTGTCATGGTCTGGGGCTGCATGAGTGCTATCGGCACTGGGGAGCTACAGTTAATTGAGGGAATCATGAATGCCAACATGTACTGTGACATACTGAAGCAGAGCATGATCCCCTCCCTTCGGAGACTGGGCCGCAGGGCAGTATTCCAACATGATAACGATCCCAAACACACCTCCAAGACGACCACTGCCTTGCTAAAGAAGCTGAGGGTAAAGGTGATGGACTGGCCAAGCATGTCTCCAGACCTAAACCCTATTGAGCATCTGTGGGGCATCCTCAAACGGAAGGTGGAGGAGTGCAAGGTCTCTAACATCCACCAGCTCCTTGATGTCATCATGGAGGAGTGGAAGAGGACTCCAGTGGCAACCTGTGAAGCTCTGGTGAACTCCATGCCCAAGAGGGTTAAGGCAGTGCTGGAAAATTATGGTGGCCACACAAAATATTGACACTTGGGGCCCAATTTCGACATTTTCACCTAGGGGTGTACTCACTTTTGTTGCCAGCGGTTTAGTCATTAATGGCTGTGTGTTGAGTTATTTTGAGGGGACAACAAATTTACACTGTTATACAAACTGTACACTCACTACTTTACATTGTAGCAAAGTGTCATTTCTTCAGTGTTGTCACATGAAAAGATATACTCAAATATTTACAAAAATGTGAGGGGTGTACTCACTTTTGTGATATACTGTATGTGAATTAGGTATTTCAGTTTTTTTATTTTCAATACATTTGCAAAACATTCTAAAAACCTGTGTGTGGATTGATGAGGAAATGTTATATTTAATCAAGTTTAAGATATAGGCTGTTATGTAACAAAATGGGGAAAACGTCAAGGGGTCTGAACACTTTGAGAATGCACTGTATACACATACACAGTATTCCTGTATAGAGAGATATCTATTATGGCTCTGGTCCTATTCATATGCTCTTCACGCACGTCAGTCCCAATAGACAGACACGGCTGTCCTCTCTTTTCTCTGAAGTTTGACAAAGTAAATCAGATTCACAGATTGTCGGTCAGAGTGAATAAGATGCAGGACTCCTAGATTGCTTTACCAAATATGGAAATTAGACAGAATTTGATTTTCTAGCTAAATCTGACAGCCTGAATGGCTGTGGTTCAATGAGAAGGTTTTTGGTCCATGATTGAGGGATTGTTAAACGAGGTCAAAGTAGACAGTTGTGCTGTTGCAATTTTTTAAAAGTGATTCTAGACTTTAAATCGTGGTAAGACTGTAAGACTTAAGCAAACAAAAACTCTGTCACTGTACATGACTACAATATACCTACCAGAGTGCATTAATGATTGATAATAGCTACTTATTTCTGCTTGTCTAATTTTTATATAAACCCCCACCCTAAGCATCCGAACCACAGAATAACCTTTTGGTTTCTCAAAGATGCTTTTTGTTTAAAACAGTTGACAAAGCCCATTAACAGTACATTAAGGTCTATTTAACATGCCACATGTCTCTGTTCCATTGTCATTGCTATAATTACACTGCAATTATGTGTTTCTTGTGGAACTCTGTTGCTCTCTAGTTTAATGTGAACATTTAGTGTTCACAAGGCTGTGGAATCATAGACAAATATACAGTATCATTCACAGTACTTAATAAGCAGTATTATTTTACACATCACATGCTACATATCACTCTATTGTTATTGGCTGATGTCTATGCTTCTGTATGGCTTATGATTGGTGTTAAGAGGTCATGGCTGGTTAAGCACATACAGTGCCTTCAGAAAGTATTCACACCCCTTGACTCTTTCCAAATTATTTGTGTTACAGCCTGAATTTAAATGGATTAAATTGGGATTGTTGGTCACTGGCCTAAACACAATACCCCACAATGTCTAAGTGGAATTATGTTTTTAGAAACTTTTACTAATGAATGAAAAATTATAATCTGAAATGTCTTAATTAAGTTAATAAGTATTCAACATTTTATTTTATGTCAAGCATAAATAAGTTCAGGAGTAAAAATGTGCTTAACAAGTCACATAATAAGTTGCATGGACTCACTCTGTGTGCAATAATATTGTTTAACATGATTTTTGAATGACTACCTTATCTCTGTACCCCACACATACAATTATCTGTTAGATCCCTCAATCGAGCTGTGAATTTCAAACACAAATTCAACCACAAAAGACCAGAGAGGTTTTCCAATGCCTTGCAAAGAAGGGCACCTATTGGTAGATGGGTAAAAATAAAAAAGCAGACATTGACTATCCTTTTGACCATGGTGAAGTTATTCATTACACTTTGGATGGTGTATCAATACACCCAGTCACTTCAAAGATATAGGCATCCTTCCTAACTTACTTGCCGGAGAGGAAGGAAACCACTCAGGGATTTCACCATGAGGCCAATGTTGACTTTAAAATAGTTACAGAGTTTAATGGCTGTGATAGGAGAAAACTGAGGATAGATCAACAACATTGTAGTTACTCCACAATACTAACCTAATTGACAGAGTGAAAAGAAGGAAACCTGTACAGAATAAAAAATATTCCAAAACATGCATCCTGTTTGCAACAAGGCACTAAAGCAATATTGCAAAACAATTTGGCAAAGCAATTCACTTTTTGTCCTGAATACAAAGTGTTACATTTGGGGCAAATCCAATACAACACGTTACTGAGTACCACTCTCCATATTTTCAAACATAGGGATGGCTGCATCGTGTAATGGGTATGCTTGTAATCATTAAGGATTGTGGAGTTTTTCAGGATAAAAAATAAACAAAATGGAGCTAAGCACAGGCAAAATCCTAGAGAAAATCCTGGTTCAGTCTGCTTTCCACCAGACTTTGGGAGATTAATTCACTTTTCAGAAAGGCCAATAACCTAAACACAAGGCCAAATCTACACTGGAGTTGCTTACCAAGATGAGAGTGAATGTTCCTTAGTGGTTGAGTTTACAGTTTTGACTTAAATCTGCTTGAAAATCTAAGGCAAGACTTGAAAATGGTTGTCTAGCAATGATCAACAACCAATCTGACAGAGTTTAAATAAAGTTGAAAAGAATAATGGGCAAATATTGTACAATCCAGGTGTGCAAAGCACTCAGAGACTTACCCAGAAAGTCTCACAGCTGTAATCGCTGGCAAAGCTGTATTGACTCCGGATGTGAATACTTTTGTAAATGAGCAAAAATGTCTAAAAATGTGTTTTCACTTTGTCATTATAGGGTACTGTGTGTAGATGGGTGAGAAAAAAATACATATGAATCCATTTGGAATTGAGGCTGTAACACAACAAAATGTGGAATAAGTCAAGGGGTATGATTACTTTCTGAAGGCACTGTACACTGAGTGTAGAAAACATTAGGAACATCTGCTATTTCCTTGACATAGACTGACCAGGTGAATCCAGGTGAAGCTATAATCCCTTATTGATGTCACCTGTTAAATCCACTTCAATCAGTGTAGATGAAGGGGAGGAGACACGTTAAAGAAGGATTTTTAAGCCTCGAGACAACAGAGGGTGAATGGGCAAGGCAAACGATTTAAGTGGCTTTGATCGGGGTATGGTAGTAGATGCCAGTCGCACCGGTTTGAGTGTGTCAAGAACTGCAACATTGCTGGGTTTTTCACACTCAACAGTTTCCCATGTGTATCAAGAATGGTCCAGCACCCGAAGGACATCCAGCCAACTTGACACAACTGTGGGAAGCATTGGAGTCAACGTGAGCCAGTATCCCTGTGGAACGCTTTCGACACAGTCCATGACCTGAAAAATTGAGGCTGTTCTGAGGGCAAAAGTGAGGTGCAACTCAATATTAGGAAGGTGTTCTTAATGTTTTGTTCACTCAGTATATATTGTGCTTTAGAATAATGTAAGCACGGCCTCTCGAGTGGCGCAGCGGTCTAAGGCACTGCATCGCAGTATTTGAGGCGTCACTACAGACCCGGATGTTAAGAAGCGCGATTAGGCGGGTCATGTTTCGGAGGACGCATGCCTCAACCTTTGCCTCTCCCGAGCCCGTTATTGAGTTGCAGCGATGAGACAAGATCGCAATTGGATGTCACGAAATTGGGGATAAAAAGTGGGTAAAAAAAATACAATAAGTAAGAATCATGTAAGCACATAGAAAGTGCTTTAGAATAATGTAAGCATGTAAAGCATCCTTAGCTTGTTCAATCCTCTTTGTCCCTTTAGAGATGTCATGTCCCTGTAGTGGAGAGGTGCATGGGATACACTGTTGTGTCAAATTATATGTCTATCGAGATGAGTCTCTTCGCCGCTTTTTTACTTCTTTCACTGCTTTCAATTATCTGAACTCTGGTTTCAGTTTATTTGCTGAAATAATATGCATGAGCGAAATCAGAAAGAGACACGGCAAATAGCTCTGTGTAATGCATCCCTCGTAGGCATGACATTCCATGGAGAGTTAATGCATTAGAGAGCCTTAAGGAGATGGTTTTTCAACCGAAAACAATCTTTGCATGTGTCTGACTCCAATTTATGAGATATTGACAAATCTCTCTTCCAATGTGAATTACTCCACCTTTCCTGAACACTCGTAAAATGAACGGCAAGCTGAAAACATGTCCTTCAGTCCATTCACAGAAAAAGAGGTCAACAAATGTAGTGAACAGATACTTGTACATACTGTATGTGGAGGAACATCCTTGACTCAAGGTTAGGTTGTAATTTGTCATTTCTCCTTAAACTGAATGAGGCTGACTCTAGAGAAAATGGCTTTTTTATAGGCCTACACTAGACCTAATGCCCATAACTGAATCGATTGAAGAAGGAAGCAAAATCATAAGTAAGAGTAAAAGTTATCTTTTGAAAAGGACCTTGAAAATGGTATTCTGTGAACAAATGATTTTCAAGGTCATGACTTTTCCAGGAATTCCAACAAGGAAATATGCCTGTTAATGAAAGATAATGTCAAACATGTCCAGTAAAATGTTTGTAAAGGTTTCTCTGAGTATCAAAATCAATATCCATGTGGTAATATAGTTTCGTATGAGCTTCATTGAGTTCATGGACTAGTTTGTGGTCTAATACATTTATGAAATGAAACTGCAGCGACGGAATTGGAATTCTGAAGCTCAGCACCACATGACACTGGACAGCGACAGTCTTAAGTCAGGCCCACTGGGAGAAGCACCGGAGATCAATCCAGGAATTTCCAAAATAATGAACGGGAACACCTCCCCTACAAAAGTCTATTTCCTATTCAGCCACATATTAACTTTAAAATTGTAAAAAATACACTTCTCTTTTTTATTTTGAATCCCAGCCACATAGGCCTACAGGTAGGTACTAATATATTGGAACTGTAAGTACTATTAGAATTAGATCCATGAACACACACACACACACACACACTGGAGGAACCAGAGTACTTAGCATACGCTCACGCGCACACGCGCACACATACAGCTATGTTTAGTACAGGCCATATCTGCCTCCTCCTGTATCCACACAAAATATCAAATTTCCTGGGTGCTGAGGCTGAACTCACATTGTACACAAAAAGCTGAACCAGATACATTAAATTTATAGTAGCAGGTTTTACGGCAAGAGATTAAACGATTGATAAAATGTTTTATGGGGCTCGGCATTAGATTTACTACTAAAAGAAAGTTATACGATGTTATTGATGACTGTGAAGACTCCATAAAATAAACTTTACAGTACTTTACCGGTTTACTGTATTTACTTTACAGTACTTTACTGGTTTACTGTATTTGCTGACGTGCCTCACTTCTTCTGTTATTATTGTGTAGTCTAGACTGTATACCCCTGTCTACAGCCACAATGTAAGCCACATATTGTTATGTATACCAAACCATACACAGTAGACTATTATGACAAGTGTAATATAATTTACATATTATTTAAGAGGTATCAGAGGTGCATGTACAGTTTGACAAACCCTTCTACCCATCAGTGTGGAAGGGTCTGTGGAAAAAGCCTGCATTTGAAAGACCCCCCCCATAACAGAGTAATCTGTTATTCCACTTGTTGCGTGCCACTTTAGCTGCCAGAGTACACAGTAATTTACATGTGACGGTAGTACACAATAATTTATGTGTGATTACATCGGTGGTCAGCACACAATTTTCATTTTCACGGCATTAGCATATAACTGGTGTGTCGAAAACCTCACTCTGTTATAATAGCTCAGGTGTTTGGAAAAGTGTTTTATCTGAAAGCTTATTTCCAGTTTCCTCACAACACAACCGTGGCAGTGAAATAAATAGCAGTGCAGACAACTCAGCTCCAATGCACCTGCACCAACTACTACAGAGAGAGGGAGTTGTGGTCTGTGATCATGAGAAATTTTAAGCTTCAAGTTCTCGATAAGTCAAACGAAGAGGGCACGACAAAACCTATTCCCCCTCAGGAGACTGAAAAGATTTGGCATGGGTCCTCAGATCCTCAAAAGGTTCTACAGCTGCAACATCAAGGGCATCCTGACTGGTTGCATCACTGCCTGGTACAACAACTGCACATTGGTTACCCGGACAATTTGCATTGTGTCCCGCCACAACCCCACCCGCCATCGCCCTCTTTTACGCTGCTGTTACTCTCTGTTTATCATCTATGCATCATCTATGTTACTTTAACTATACCTACAGTTGAAGTCGGAAGTTTACATACACTTAGGCTTGAGTCATCATTAAAACTTGATTTTCAACTCCCACTCCACAAATTTCTCGTTAACAAACTCTAGTTTTGGCAAGTTAGGACATCTACTTTGTGCATGACATAAGTCATTTTTCCAACAATTGTTTACAGACAGATTATTTTACTTATAATTCACTGTATCACAATTTCAGTGGGTCAGAAGTTTACATACACTAAGTTGACTGTGCCTTTAAACAGTTTGGAAAATTCCAGAAAATGATATCATGGCTTTAGAAGCTTCTAATAGGCTAATTGACATCATTTGAGTCAATTGGAGGTGTACCTGTGGATGTATTTCAAGGGCTACCTTCAAACTCAGTGCCTCTTTGCTTGACATCATGGGAAAATCAAAAGAAATCAGCCAAGACCTCAGAAAAAAGTTTGGTTCATCCTTGGGAGCAATACCTCTCAGAAAGGAGACGCCTTCTGTCTCCTAGAGATGACAGTTCTTTGGTGTGAAAAGTACAAATCAATCCCGGAACAACAGCAAAGGAACCTTGTGAAGATGCTGGAGGAAACAGATACAAAAGTATCTATATCCACAGTAAAACAAGTCCTATATCGACATAACCTGAAAGGCCGCTCAGCAAGGAAGAAGCCACTGCTCCAAAACCGCCATAAAAAAGCCCGACTATGGTTTGCAACTGCATATGGGGACAAAGATCGTACTTTTTTGAGAAATGTCCTCTGGTCTGATGAAACAAAAATAGAACTTTGGCCATAATGACCGTCGTTATGTTTGGTGGAAAAAGGGGGAGGCTTCCAAGCCGAAGAACACCATTCCCTCCTGCAGCAAAGCACCCCCACAACATGATGCTGCCACCCCTGTGCTTCACGGTTGGGATGGTGTTCTTCGTGGTGTCATCAACCAAACCATTTAAGCTGAGCATCGAGGCAGGAGGAGCGAGGGTGAATACTCTCATGACTTAGTGCACACTGTGGCATGCCATGCATCCTTTCCTCTCTCTCACTAAAGCTAAATGACTAACTGTCTCTGAGGAGCCTCGTCATTTCTGATCATTGATTGCATTGATTGCATTCTATCCTCCCTCATCAATCTGTGTCAATCTGTGTCACTTTTTCCAGAGATCTTGTGAGCGTCGTAAGATTACGCTTTTGCTTGCCTTCTTATATTCTAAAGACTATTGTTTCAGGATTGATAGATTAATTGATTTAAGTTCTCACCCCAACTTTTATGACGCTGCTTTACTCAAAGGCTCAGTAAATTGTTGTCTAAAGTTTCCTCTGGAGAGCTGTTGACATGTATTCAGATTAAACACAATGGTGTGTGTGTGTGTGTGTGTAAGTGGTGCATTGTGTGCCCTGCTGAAAATAAGCTTCAGCACCGATTAGTATTGCAGACCCTCGCCCTCCAGAATCAAATCAAATCAAATGTATTTATATAGCCCTTCGTACATCAGCTGATATCTCAAAGTGCTGTACAGCAACACAGCCTAAAACCCCAAACAGCAAGCAATGCAGGTGTAGAAGCACGGTGGCTAGGAAAAACTCCCTAGAAAGGCCAAAACCTAGGAAGAAACCAGGCTATGTGGGGTGGCCAGTCCTCTTCTGGCTGTGCCGAGTGGAGATTATAACAGAACATGGCCAAGATGTTAAAATGTTCATAAATGACCAGCATGTTCAAATAATAATAATCACAGTAGTTGTCGAGGGTGCAGCAAGTCAGCACCTCAGGAGTAAATGTCAGTTGGCTTTTCATAGCCGATCATTAAGAGTATCTCTACCACTCCTGCTGTCTCTAGAGAGTTGAAAACAGCAGGTCTGGGACAGGTAGCACGTCCGGTGAACAGGTCACCTGGCATGGTCCTAGGGCTCAGGTCCTCTGAGAGAAAGAGAGAATTAGAGAGAGCATACTTAAATTCACACAGGACACCGCATAAGACAGGAGAAGTACTCCAGATATAACAAACTGACCCTAGCCCCTCGACACATAAACTACTGCAGCATAAATACTGGAGGCTGAGACAGTAGGGGTCAGGAGATACTGTGGGCCCCATCCGATGATACCCCCGGACAGGGCCAAACAGAACACTATAATTATATCAGATATTATTATTCATCTTTATAGCTGTACCAGATACCCTTGTACTGCCATGGGATACTATGTTAACAGTCATTGAGTTCCATAATGCTTTTAAACAATCACATTTCTACTTTGATAATTAATTAGGAAAATGATAATTGACTGCCCTGAGGGTGGCCATTCTCTGTTTGGCCCTCTGGACAGACATCCGCCACAGAGTCACAGACAGTTTAACATCTTGTAGTGGTCTGGGTGTAGTTGGTGCAGAGGAGTCAGGCGCAGGACAGCAGAGATGAGTAACACAAGTAACTTTACTCAAATATTCCAATAACATGTCATAATACCGAGCCCACAATAACGGACCAAACATACATAAAACAATCACGCACAAAAAACATGGGGAAAACAGAGGGTTAAATAATGAACATGTAATTGGGGAATTGAAACCAGGTGTGTAAAACAAAGACAAAACAAATGGAAAATTAAAAATGGATCGGCGATGGCTATAAGGCCGGTGACGTCGGCCGCCGAATGCCTCCCGAACAAGGAGAGGGACCGACTTCGGCGGAAGTCGTGACACCTCTAAACTCTCTCTCTTTATTCCTCTCTCTTGCTCTCCCTTCCTTTCTCTATAGCTCAATCTCCCTTCCCATCTCCCATTCTCTCTCTCGCTCTCTCTCTTTTTCTCTCCCTCTCTTTCTCTCTCCATCTCTCTCCCCCGAACTCTGCCCAACAGAAGTGAGGCCTTTTTATTCCCAGAAGATTTCCTGTAAAATGCCAGCGTCCACTCTGTCTGTCATGCACTGTGATTCATCAGCCTGGTTTGGCTTAGCAGAGAGCAGAAGCCTCATGTGTCTCTCTCTCTCACTCATTCTCTCACACACACACACACACACACACACACAGAGTGATGGATTTGAAGAGATCCCGACAGAGTAAACCTGAGGAGTAGAGATTAGATTTATGTCCAAGATTATTAGGTGAGCCATCACTGCTGTGGCTCTGACCCCCTCTGACAGCGCTTCATCCCCACTTCAGATGTGTCAGGTAAAACAAACACTTGGAGAAGGGTGTGATTAACAGTTCAATCAATCAAGGGCCAAATACCAATGTGAGGTGAAGTTGCATAACTGACATGCCAATCTCAACATCAATGGCTGAAGGTTGAGCAACTTGGTAGGATTTAGGCATAACTCACTGCGTTACTCTGTGCATTATAATCTTTTCAATATCCTGTTTTCATTCCCACCAACATTATTCTCAACCCTCTTGCTTCAGTACAGCCTTCCACAAAATTTAATTGAGTTTCCATTGAAAACATGTGTCCTTGAGCGCTTCTTTAGGATGAACGTAGGAACATGTGTATTTGTTTCTGACCCCACTGAATATCGTACTGCAGCTTAAATTTCACTCACCTAGCACTGTGGAGGATTCAAGGCTAGTTTTATGCCACAGTTAGGAAGGTGTTCTCTGGTGTGTATGAGTTGGAATGAGAGGCATGACCCTCAGAGAGGGGACTCTGCTGTCATCAGGTTCGTTATGCTCAAGGTAAGTTCACGTCCCTGAGCCAGCAGAGCTATGGGTGTGTGTGTGAATGTGCATATGTGTATGTGTGTGCATTTTGTGTTTTGGTGCGTGGGTGCATGTGTGTGTGTGGTGTGGCACACACACTATGGAACAGTAGGTGCGACTGCTTCATGAATTGAAGTATTCGTGACATATTTGACATTTTCACCTCAGTACTGTACAGTATGTACTTTCATGACGTGTCTGACTCAGTTAGTTCTCAACAGGTTATTTTCAATGAGCACTTAATTGGTGGGTAGTGATAGGTTTGCGTTTGTAATAGCAGGTGTGTTTGCACAATGGTCTGTTGTGTTTATCAAGAGGAAAATGAGATATCGAGAGAGCTGGTCTGCCACCCACACAGAAGCCATGTATCTAAATTAAAACAAACAAAGTGATCAAACATTTAGAAGGGATGCAATTTCCTGTGTCTATGTCAGTAAAACATTTTTTCATTAACATGTTCTTTCTCCTATCCAGTGGTCTATTTCAGTTTGGTCCAGTAATACAAGTCAAGAGAGTGGAGCCAAGCCCTTCTGCCTTGCACTAAGAAAAAAACACAGCAAGTTTGTCAGGTTTGCCTCCCCCTGAGACCCAGCAAGGAATTTTTGTCCTCTTTAATGGACAGTTTCAGTTTGAGATTGTTAATACATTTACTGTAATGTAACATTTTTTTACATGTTCTATCAAGTAATGTCCACCACAGTATTCTTTCACATTGTGTTCTTTGTAATAGTTTCTTTTCACCCCACACACTTTCTAGATGTGATATAATACGTTCACAACGTGTTTCTCAATCTTGTAAAGAAAACCTTAAATTGAATTCACCAAGGCTGAAACATAACCCATTTACAGCTGCTGTTGGAATATCCATCACCAGCATCATATGTACTTGTTGTCTGTAGCTTTTCCTTCAGTTCGCTGTAATATATTCCAGACACATACAGGTAAACGTCATTATACAGAACACTGACCTGATCGTCATTATACAGAACACTGGCCTGATCGTCATTATACAGAACACTGACCTGATCGTCATTATACAGAACACTGACCTGATCATCATTATACAGAACACTGACCTGATCGTCATTATACAGAACACTGACCTGATCGTCATTATACAGAACACTGACCTGATCGCCATTATACAGAACACTGACCTGATCGTCATTATACAGAACACTGACCTGATCGATCCATTATACAGAACACTGACCTGATCGTCATTATACAGAACACTGACCTGATCGTCATTATACAGAACACTGACCTGATCGCCATTATACAGAACACTGACCTGATCGTCATTATACAGAACACTGACCTGATCGTCATTATACAGAACACTGACCTGATCGCCATTATACAGAACACTGACCTGATCATCATTATACAGAACACTGACCTGATCGCTTGGTCTGTGTGACTCACAGAAAGACGCCTTCAGTGGCAGGCTGAGTGTGACCACAGAAACTCAGTTACCCCATCTTCTCATCTCTTCTTCCCACCACTTACTGTCCTTTATGTGGTTTTCTTACATGAATATGGGATGGACCTCAGAGACAGGCAGTAATTAAGATGGTTTCTCTTGAAAGCAAGGAGCTTCTCGATCTGACAACGGATGCATAAAGGGTTGTTTTAGGGATGGAGGTTGGGTGAAAGGGGGACAGCAATGTCCTTGACAGCTGATAGCACTTGGATGTCAAGTGTCATGAATGCCAAGGTAAAGGGAGAGAAAGACAGGGTTTGTCATCGCTCTAGCGGAGTGAAGCTCTCTCCAAGCCCCCATGCATTAGACAGTCAAAGAGAAGGTCTATTCGGGCAGTAAAACGTGAACCTGTTCTTGGTACTCTGGTCAAGAGTACCAACCCCTTAGGTCAAGAGAGATACAAATCCCATCTGTGGACAGATCTGAAAAGAAAGCTCCTTTTCAATCGTTCTGTTCTATGCTGTACAGCTCTGAAGTTAAATGATTCCTGGTAAACATTAAAAGCCTCTTTTGCGTAAATTGACAAAGTGGTGGTGGGTCGCCATTTTTCCTCACAAATGCATATTACAAAAGTATATTATGTCATGGCAAGATTACTCATCATGTGAGGGTTTAAAGTGGTGTAAAGTACTTAAGTAAAAATACTTTAGAGTACTACTTAAGTAGTTTTTTGGGGTATCTGTACTTTACTATTTTTGACAACTTTTACTTTTACTCCACCCACATTCCTAAATAAAATAATGTAATTGTTTTTTGTTGTTGTACTTTTTTACCTCTTTTTCTCCTCAATTTCATGATATCCAATTGGTAGTTACAGTCGTGTCCCATCGCAGCAACTCCCGTACGGACTCAGGAGAGCTGAAAGTCGAGAGCCATGCGTCCTCCAAAACACGGCCCTGCAAAACTGCACTGCTTCTTGACACACTGCTCGCTTAAACCGGAAGCCAGCCACACCAATGTGTCGAGGAAACCGTACAACTGGTGACCGAAGTCAGCGTGGAGGCGCCCGGCCCGCCACAGGAGTTACTAGAACACAATGGGACAAGGACATCCCGGCCGGCCAAACCCTCCCCTAACTCGGACGACGCTGGGCCAATTGTGCGCCGCCTCATGGGTCTCACGGTTGCTGCCGGCTGCGATACAGCCTGAAATTGAACCCGGATCTGTAGTGACGCTGCGCCACTTGGGAGGCCCAATAATGTACTTTTTACTCCATACATTTACCTTAACACCCAAAAGTACTTCTTCCATTTTGAAGGCTTAACAGGACAGGAAAATAGTCCAATTAACACAATGGTCATTCCTACTGCCTCTGATCTGGCGGAAAAGACGGAAAAGATTTGGCATGGGTCCCCAGATCCTCAAAAAGTTCTACAGCTGCATCATCGAGAGCATCCTGACTGGTTGCATCACCACCTCGTATGGTAACTGCTGGGCATCCGACCGTAAGGCGCTACAGAGGATAGTGAGTACGGCCCAATACATCACTGGGGCCAAGCTTCCTGTTGTCCAGGACCTATATACCAGGCAGCGTCAGAGGAAGGCCCAAAAAATGGTCAAAGGCTCCAGTCACCCAAGTCCTAGACTGTTTTCTCTGCTCCCGCACGGCAAGTGGTACCAGAGCGCTAAGTCTAGGTCCAAAAGGCTCCTTAACAGCTTCTGCCCCCAAGTCATAAGACTGCTAAACAATTCATCAAATGGCCACCCGGACTATTTACATTGACACCCCTCCTTGTTTTGTACACTGCTGTTACTCGCTGTTCATTATCTATGCATCGTCACTTTACCCCAATTTTTTACATAAGTTCATTTAGTAAATATTTTATTAACTCTATTTCTTGAACTGCATTGTTGGTTAAGGGGCTGTAAGTAAGCATTTCACGGTAAGGTCTACTACACCTGAGGTCTTGTATTCGGGGCGCATGTGAAAAATAAAATGTCATTTGATTAAATTTGTATCTATCTCTATGATGTTGACATGTTAGACTGGAGGATATTCTCTCCCTTGGCTGGTCACATGACCTCCGGTTGTGAATCTGACAGGATAATTGCGGCTGCATGGAGATAATGTAGGCGGTGTTTATTAAGGCACTGCGGTTCTTTCTCTCTCAGGGTGATGTTGAACTCAACTGATTTTACCCACAGTAGTAAAGAGCACGTACGTATGGCTGCACGTACACAGACAGGTATGCACGCAAACACACACACACACACACACACACACACACACACACACAAACACACACACACACACACACACACACACACACACACACACACACACACACACACACACACACACACACACACACACACAAAACATTCTGGTACCTTAAGCTCACATTGGCACCAGTCCTCATTGACTCTGATTGTGACACATAAAGGGATCATAAATGGACCTGCTACCATCTAGATGGAGGAGACAGTACATGTGAATCAAAGCTGGGACCGAGAGACTGAGAAATAGCTTCTATCTCCAGGCCTTCAGACTGTTAAACATTCACCACTCACTGGCCTCCAGCCAGAACCCTACCCTGAACGTAGTGTTACTAGCCAGCTACCACCCGGTACTCTACCCTGAACGTACTGTTACTAGCCAGCTACCACCCGGTACTCTACCCTGAACGTACAGTTACTAGCCAGCTACCACCCGGTACTCTACCCTGAACGTACAGTTACTAGCCAGCTACCACCCGGTACTCTACCCTGAACGTACAGTTACTAGCCAGCTACCACCCGGTACTCTACCCTGTACATAGTGTTACTAGCCAGCTACCACCCGGTACTCTACCCTACTCTACCCTGAACGTACTGTTACTAGCCAGCTACCACCCGGTACTCTACCCTCTACCCTGTACATAGTGTTACTAGCCAGCTACCACCTGGTACTCTACCCTGTACATAGTGTTACTAGCCAGCTACCACCCGGTACTCTACCCTGAACATACAGTTACTAGCCAGCTACCACCCGGTAGCCACCACCTACCCTGTACATAGTGTTACTAGCCAGCTACCACCCGGTACTCTACCCTGAACATACTGTTACTAGCCAGCTACCACCCGGTACTCTACCCTGTACATAGTGTTACTAGCCAGCTACCACCCGGTACTCTACCCTGAACGTACTGTTACTAGCCAGCTACCACCCGGTACTCTACCCTGAACGTACTGTTACTAGCCAGCTACCACCCGGTACTCTACCCTGAACGTACTGTTACTAGCCAGCTACCACCCGGTACTCTACCCTGTACATAGTGTTACTAGCCAGCTACCACCCGGTACTCTACCCTGAACGTACAGTTACTAGCCAGCTACCACCCGGTACTCTACCCTGTTACATACAGTTACTAGCCAGCTACCACCCGGTACTCTACCCTGAACATAGTGTTACTAGCCAGCTACCACCCGGTACTCTACCCTGTACATAGTGTTACTAGCCAGCTACCACCCGGTACTCTACCCTGAACATACTGTTACTAGCCAGCTACCACCCGGTACTCTACCCTGAACGTACTAGCCAGTTACTAGCCAGCTACCACCCGGTACTCTACCCTGAACGTACTGTTACTAGCCAGCTACCACCCGGTACTCTACCCTGTACATAGTGTTACTAGCCAGCTACCACCCGGTACTCTACCCTGAACATACAGTTACTAGCCAGCTACCACCCGGTACTCTACCCTGTACATAGTGTTACTAGCCAGCTACCACCCGGTACTCTACCCTGAACGTACTGTTACTAGCCAGCTACCACCCGGTACTCTACCCTGAACGTACTGTTACTAGCCAGCTACCACCCGGTACTCTACCCTGAACGTACTGTTACTAGCCAGCTACCACCCGGTACTCTACCCTGAACGTACTGCTACTAGCCAGCTACCACCCGGTACTCTACCCTGAACGTACTGTTACTAGCCAGCTACCACCCGGTAATCTACCCTGAACGTACTGTTACTAGCCAGCTACCACCCGGTACTCTACCCTGTACATAGAGTTTTTGGTCACTTTAAAACACTGGTCACTTTAATAATGTTTACGTACTGTTTCACCCACGTTACATGTATAATACAGTATTGTAGTCATGGTTCATCCTATATAACTACTGCTGTACACACCTTTTCTATTCATATACTGGCCATACTGTCTATACATACCATTATATAATGTCTATATACATTGAGTGTACAAAACATTACGAACACCTTCCTAATTTTGCATTGCACCCTCTTTTGCCCTCAGAACAGCCTCAATTTGACGGGACATGGACTATAAGGTGTGAAAGCATTCCACTGGGATGCTGGCCCATGTTGACTCCAATGCTTCCCACAGTTGTGTCAAGTTGGCTGGATGTCGTTTGGGTAGTGGACCATTCTTGATATACACGTTGAGCGTGAAAAACTCAGGAGCGTTGCAGTTCTTGATACACTCAAACCAGTGTGCCTGGCACTGACTACCATACCCCGTTCAAAGGCACTTCCGTCTGTTGTCTTGCCCATTCACCCTCTGAATGGAACACATACACAATCCATGTCTCAAGGCTTAAAAGTGATTCTTTACCATGTCTCCTCCCTTTAGTCTACACTGATTGAAGTGGATTTAACAAGTGACATCAATAAGGGAGCTTAGCTTTCACCTGGTTAGAAAGAGTGTTTTGTACACTTATTGTACATCTATATTCCTGGCCCTGACATTGCTCGTTCCGATATTTCTTATTCACATACATGGAACTGCAGCAGGCCAACAGTGAAAGGCTTTTATGCCAGGCAGTCAGTTGAATAGCAGCGTATTTATTACTCAAAAAACACAGGATACATGTTTTAAATTATGAAATTCAATAGAAAAGGTTATTCTGCATTTGCTCAACATATGATCGCGAGCCAAATTGGAGATCCACCCTCTTCCATAGTCTGGTGTTTGAGGAGCTTTTTTGAAGAGGGAAGAGGCTGAGACCTGTGTTTGTGTTTGTGTGTGCGTAGGAAACGTGGGCCATGTCAGATGGCACGTGGTGCTGTATGGAGAAGATAAGTGTCCAGAATTCCAAGCAGCATTTTTCCATTGATCCCTGGTGCTCCGTTACAGCGGCTGATATCTCTTTCAAACCTAATTGGCAGGGGGGAAGGAGGAGAGGAGACAAGGAGGGGAGGATGAGAGGAAGAGAGGAGACCCCCTCCATGTGATAAATAGTCTGGTTTCTCCAGCACTGTGATTAAACCAGGGGATTAGTGCTGACAGCCACATGAGAACAGTATTACCATAGGTATTAAAGGTCAGTGAAACCATGTGACCCTTGCATCAACAGACACTGACTAGCAGGTGGATAAAGAGCACCAGGAACTGAAAACTTAATCTCATTTTACGAGATATTTCACTCTTCCTTCCATTCTTGGAAGACTTTTAGACACTGGCTGTTGTTCAAGAGCAACGCGTCCAAATGCTATTTTAATGTCATCTTTAATCTGTTCTTTATGTTCTGTATAATAGTGAGATGAATATGAATACAATGTTTGAATCCTCCTTTTTGTTGTTCTCCACTCAGCACCAGGTGTTGTATCACAAGACAGGGACATGGTATTCTCCCAGCAATTTACACAGGAAGTGACTGATTCTCTCTGATTCTCTCATTGTAAAAGGTATTTTCCCCCATCAAATGGAGATAGTATCTTCAAGAAATGATAACATAACTGGAAAAGGAAAATTGCATCTGTTCTCTTCTGTGTGTGTGCCATAGGTGTTCTTTTTCTAGAAGTCATTATAGCTTGCCCCTATTTCACCCTCTTCCCTCCCACTCCTTTCTTTTTTCTTCCCTTCTCCTTTATTTCACCCTCTTCCCTCCCACTCCTTTCTTTTTCTTCCCTTTCTCCTTTATTTCACCCTCTTCCCTCCCACTCCTTTCTTTTTCTTCCCTTTCTCCTTTATTTCACCCTCTTCTCCCCACTCCTTTCTTTTTCTTCCCTTTCTCCTTTATTTCACCCTCTTCTCTCCTACTCCTTTCTTTTTCTTCCCTTTCTCCTTTATTTCATTTCTACCCTTTCTTTTTCTTCCCTTTCTCCTCACCCTCTTCTCCCCACTCCTTTCTTTTTCTTCCCTTTCTCCTTTATTTCACCCTCTTCTCCCCACTCCTTTCTTTTTCTTCCCTTTCTCCTTTATTTCACCCTCTTCTCCCCACTCCTTTCTTTTTCTTCCCTTTCTCCTTTATTTCACCCTCTTCCCTCCCACTCCTTTCTTTTTCTTCCCTTTCTCCTTTATTTCACCATCCCCCCCATTTCTCCTCCTCTTGTATTCATTAATTCATTCCTCCACCTCAACGCCTCTCATCTGACCTGGCTCCGAGGTCAGAGTGGATCATGTTTCTCGTGTGCATTTCTGGATGTGTAGACAAACTCAGTAAAAAAATAAACGTCCTCTCACTGTCAACTGCGTTCACTTTCAGCAAACTTAACGTGTAAATATTTGTATGAACACAAGATTCAACAACTGAGACATAAACTGAACAAGTTCTACAGACATGTGACAAACAGAAATGGAATAATGTGTCCCTGAACAAAGGGGGGGTCAAAATCAAAAGTAACAGTCAGTATCTGGTGTGGACACCAGTTGCATTAAGTACTGCAGTGCATCTCCTCCTCATGGACTGCACCAGATTTGCCAATCCTTGCTGTTACCCCACTCTTCCACCAAAACACCTGCAAGTTCCAGGATATGTCTGGGGGAAAGGCCCAAGGCCTCACACTCCGATTCAATAAGTCCCAGACGTGCTCAATGGGATTGAGATTCGGGCTCTTCGCTGGACATGGCAGAACACTGACATTCCTGTCTTGCAGGAAATCATGCACAGAACAAGCAGTATGGCTGGTGGCATTGTCATGCTGGAGGGTCATGTCAGGATGAGCCTTCTTTAAAAAAAATATTATTTTTACCTTTATTTAATTAGGCAAGTCAGTTAAGAACAAATTCTTATTTTCAATGACGGCCTAGGAACAGTGAGTTAACTGCCTTGTTCAGGAGCAGAACTATCTTGCAACCTTTCGGTTACTGGCCCAATGCTCTAACCACTAGAATACCTGGGTACCACATGAGGAAGGAGTCTTCCCTGTAATGTACAGCATTGAGATTGCCTGCAATGACAACAAGCTCAGTCCGATGATGCTGTGACACACCAACCCAGACCATGATGGACCCTCTACTTCCAAATCGATCCCGCTCCAGAGTACAGGCCTCGTGTAACGCTCATTCCTTTGACAATAAACGCGAATCCGACCATCACCCCTGGTGAGACAAAACCGAGACTCGTCAGTGAAGAACACTTTTTGCCAGTCCTGTCTGGTCCAGCGACGGTGGGTTTGTGCCCATAGGCGATGTTGTTGCCGGTGATGTCTGGTGAAGACCTGCCTTACAACAGGCCTACAAGCCATTGGTCCAGCCTCTCTCTGCCTATTGAGGACAGTCTGAGCACTGATGGAGGGATTGTGCGTTCCTGGTGTAACTCGGGCAGTTGTTGTTGCCATCCTGTACCTGTCCCGCAGGTGTGATGTTCAGATGTACCGATCCTGTGCAGGTGTTGTTACACGTGCTCTGCCACTGCGAGGACAATCAGCTGTCCGTCCTGTCTCCCTGTAGCGCTGTCTTAGGCGTCTCACAGTACGGACATTGCAATCTTTCTTTTGGTGTTTTTCAGAGTCAGTAGAAAGGCCTCTTTAGTGTCCTACATTTTCATAACTGTGACCTTAATTGCCTACCGTCTGTAAGCTGTTAGTGTCTTAACGACCTTTCCACAGGTGCATGTTCATTAATTGTTTATGGTTCATTGAACAAGCATGGGAAACAGTGTTTAAACCCTTTACAATGAAGATCTGTGAAGTTATCTTTGAAAGACAGGGTCTTGAAAAGGGGAAGTTTATTTTTTTGCTGAGTTTATGTATCTTACAATTTTGCAGGGTCATAATTAATTTCCTATGTCTTTAATTGTATTACTCTTCCCAGTTTGTCCTTGGAGCTATGTTAAGTTTTATGTCCATGTTCAAGGACTGTGTGTATCTGAATCACGGCTGCATTTCTTATAATAACACTAAATAAAATATTGGCTTGTCATTTGTCACCTCGCATGAGTGGGTTTGTTAACAAATACCAGAGAGAGCCTATTCAGAGCTGTGTCATTGTTTGTGATGTTTGTTTAACCTCTCTTGGTCGTATTGTAAAGGGTGGTGCTGAAGGACCAACAGTAAGGATACAACAAATTCTTTATTCAATTCTTCAATTACATTGACTCTGTACCGGTACCACCTGTATATAACCTCACTACTGTTATTTTCACTGTCGTTTTACAGTTTTTTTTTTCTTTACTCATCTATTGTTTACCTAATACCTATTTTTTATCCTAAAATTGCACTATTGGTTAGAGCCTGTAAGTAAGCATTTCACTGTAAGGTCTACACCTGTTCGGCGTACGTGACAAATAAACCTAAACCCTTCTCTTACCTCCTCCACAACCTTGGTTACAGAAAATTAATTGATACATATATGTAATCTGTAAATTGGTACACAATGTCAATGTCAACTCTGTTGTGGAGTACATTATGCCAGATAAGCAGTGTAACAACCTTTCCTATCAATGACAACGCCAAGGTAAGTTGTAGTTGGAGATACACTGTAATGCATATCATGTATCCACTTTATGTGGACAGGGAAGTTAATTTCTGTTCTGGTTGACATTTCTGCAGATTGTGTTGATGATTATGTAATTATCATAGGAATATAATTACTAGAATGGGCACCCCACTCAACTCAACGTGCCATGATGAGTGGACCAGCATACAGGAAGTAAAGGATGTTTGGTGCATCCAATAGGAAAAGATGTTTGGTGCATCCAATAGGAAAAGATGTTTGGTGCATCCAATAGGAAAAGATGACCCAAATGACAGCTGCTCCATGGCTTACATCTCCGATGACATTAAAAGAGCCTATGAATATTCATATGCTGTAAGAGACTCTGCCCTTCAACACCCAGTGGTTCAAATAGATCATTATTTTCTGATCTGATACAAGGTAATAGACTTACATTTCCCAACTAGAAGAGTGAAATAGATTATACATGGATTATCTTCTGTCCCAGAGGAGGAAGGGGTTTCTGTTTGATAATGCAGGATACTTAGTTAGAAATCCAGCTCTTTTTACAGACCCTATTCTGCCATTGAACATGGACTCTTCTGCTTGTTTGTAATTTATATGCACTATGGTGTCATTCTCCTTGTGGATTCTTCATCTGTGGAATCCCTGTTTGTTACAGCATGTACACACCATATGACCATTTCCTGGAATTACATCCAATCGGGACATGAAAAAAGGCCTTGACCAAGTCTGCACATGTGACAACTTACCCAGACACCTACTCTATGACATTTTCTAAAAGAATGTTCAAATTGTATTTGACATCCATTCACACCTTGACAGCAGTTCCTGATTGAATAAACATTGACTGAGTCTGTACAGTACATGTGTTGAAGAGTCACCACAATCATTACATAAAGCTGCACCATGATTGTTACATTGCTACCCCTAACCATATTCTTCCTGTCACCTAAAAATAACATGAAGTCACTCAAACCCTAACTCAGACTATGAGATATACAGTCTCTGTTTTGTTGAAGCTCCCTATTGATTGAGTTGTCTCTGTCTGTGCATCATGATGCTGGCATCATCAACTGTGTGTCGCCGAAGCAAGCATGCAGAAACATGAGGATAGATGGAACGTCTTGCCTCCTCAATGAGGTGTCACTCACAACGCTGGCTCCATTCTCTCCCCTGCCTATTCACATCAGCCTCCTGATTAGCAGCAGGAAGATACATTCTGTCTCCTGTCTCCTCTCTCTGTGGCCAGCCTCTCATCCTCTGTGACGGGGTCAGTGTGTGTGTGTGTGTGTACTCATTCTGAGTGAGCCATCCTTCCTGTCTCTGTATGGCCCAGCCTCCCTTCTCCGAGGCTCAATCTGTGGCACAAGCATGGTGACCTCAATGCAGCATTGTTCCTTTGATCAGCGGGTCAGAGTGTGTGTGCCGCTTATGCAGAGTAAAAAGATATCTGCTTTTGCTACTAATTAACTCTGACCGTGGTGCTGAATCTGTGGTGTAAATTCTCTGTACAGCACTGAATGCAGAGCTGTCCGTGGTGCTGAATTGTATACGTACAGTGCATTAGGAAAGTATTCAGACCCCTTGACTTTTTCCACATTTTGTTACGCTACAGCCTTATTGTAAAATTGATTAAATCGTTTTCCCCCCTCATCAATCGACACACAATACCCCATAATGACAAAGCAAAAACATTTTTGCGAAGTCTGAAGTTTACATACACTTAGGTTGGAGTCATTAAAACTTGTTTTTCAACCACTCCACAAATTTCTTGTTAACAAACTATAGTTTTGGCAAGTCGGTTAGGACATCTACTTTGTGCATGACACATAATTTCTCCAACAATTGTTTACAGACAGATTATTTCACTTATAATTCACTGTATCACAATTCCAGTGGGTCAGAAGTTTACATACACTAAGTTGACTGTGCCTTTAAACAGCTTGGAAAATGTCATAAAATTATGTCATGGCTTTAGAAGCTTCTGATAGGCTAACTGACATCATTTGAGTCAATTGGAGCTGTACCTGTGGCTGTATTTCAAGACCTACCTTCAAACTCAGTGTGTCTTTGCTTGACATCATGGGAAAATCAAAAGAAATCAGGTACGTGGTACCTCCAAATACCTGAAGGTACCACGTTCATCTGTACAAACAATAGTACACAAGTATAAACACCATGGGACCACGTAGCCGTCATACCGCTCAGAAAGGAGACGTTCTGTCTCCTAGAGATAAACGTACTTTGGTGCGAAAAGTGCAAATCAATCCCAGAACAACAGCAAAGGACCTTGTGAAGATGCTGGAGGAAACTGGTACAAAAGTATTTATATCCACAGTAAAACAAGTCCTATATCGACATAACCTGAAAGGCCACTCAGCAAGGAAGAAGCCACTGCTCCAAAACCGCCATAAAAAAATCCATGCTACGGTTTGCAACTGCACATGGGGACAAAGATCATACTTTTTGGAGAAATGTCCTCTGGTCTGATGAAACAAATATACAACTGTTTGGCCATAATGACCATCGTTATGTTTGGAGGAAAAGGTGGAGGCTTGCAAGCCGAAGAACACCATCCCAACCGTGAAACACAGGGGTGGCAGCATCATGTTGTGGGGGTGCCCACCGCAGATGCGGAAGGCCAACATTGGCGGATTGAGACATATCTCTAGCTTAAACTGATGGATTTTGATGGGTATTTTTAAAATTATGTTACTTAGATTGACGCACGGGTGCAAAGTCAATAGACCCTTAAGATGGGAATCTCTTTTAATAAGGGAGCCCTGGCTTTTGAGTTATTTTCAGTGGGGGGAAATGTGGTTGTTCATTGAACTTTACACACATCATGCATTTTAAGCCCTACTATAAATATGAATAGATGGGTTTTGTGTAGTAGAGGGTAATATGTTATGAAACTAGGTGACTGGTGTATGTGATGGAATTAAGTGAGTAGCTATTCATGCATCATTTCTTTCCGTTTTGAAAAAACAACAATCAACAGGTTGTTTTATCATAAATAACTCACAAGTATTGTCTGGGACAGTGTATTGATTTCTACTTCTTAGTAAAGTCCCCCACAATCCTTTAAGTGGATGTTGTATGATGGCTGACGCCGTGTATCTCTGCAGAGAGAGCATCTCTCGGGACTTTTACTTCCTGGTATCAATGCCAAGGCACCAACAAATCAATGTCATTTTTAAGGCCTTTATTAAAATCTCCTCCCACCTCTCTAAAGAGAGAGAGAGAATGAGAGAACGAGAGGAAAAAGAGAGAGAGAGAGAGAGAGAGAGAGAACGAGAGGAGGAAGAGAGAGAGAGAGAGAGAGAGAGAGAGAGAGAGAGAGAGAGAGAGAGAGAGAGAGAGAGAGAGAGAGAGAGAGAGAGAGAGAGAGAGAGAGAGAGAGAGAGAGAGAGAGAGAGAGAGAGAGAGAGAGAGAGAGAGAGAGAGAGAGAGAGAGAGAGAGAGAGAGAGAGAGAGAGAGAGAGAGAGAGAGAGAGAGAGAGAGAGAGCAAGAGCACAGTTATCCACAGTGGAATCACAACTCCATTGTGGAAGCCTGTTGAATGAATTGACTTAAGAATGAATGCTTCTTTCACCTACAGTGAGCTCCAAAAGTATTGGGACAGTGACAATTGTGTTGTTGTTTTGGCTAAGGGTAAAGTGCAGCCTGTTATCTTTCATTTGAGGGTATTTTCCTCCATATTGGGTGAACCGTTTAGAAATTACATCACTTTTTCAACAATTTCACTTATGTATATTAATGTAGTGAAAATATTTGTATTTGGACCCATATTCCTAGCATGCAATGATTATATTAAGCTTGCAACTCTTATGTGGTGCCCAACAACACAGAGTGCCATGGAGCTGCTTGATAAGGCCCATCTCGGGTCGCCAAGCCACATAATCATACATACCGGAAGCAACGACCTGCGTGCTCAGCAGGAGAGGGTGGCGACTTCATTACGAGGAGTGATTGAGAAGGCCTCCGCAATCTTCCCCAAATCAAGAATCGTGGTGTCAACCCTTCTACAGAGTAAGGACTTCCACCCTGCCACAATCCAAAGAATAAACGCCAGTCTCTCCATGGGACTGTGCCCTGCGACCCAATGTACACCTGGCCCACCATCCCACCCTCGATCTGGACTGTCTCTATGACCACGTTCACCTGTACAGGGAGACAGTCCCCATCCTTGCCAAGACTCTCAAGGACGTCGCTTTAAACCGCAGTCCGACCTCTCCACCCAGGAACATCGGAGCAATCTCCACCCCCCCAAGATCACCGAGACAACATCCTGCACCAGCACCCTGGAACTCCCAGCCACGACCACAGCATCACCAACCTCAATGCCTACCACAGCCAGCGCAGCACAGACCACCCCAGCCCAGCTTTAGAGCCACCCAGACGAGCCCTCCCATCCCCTGCCCCCACCGCAGACCCACACTTGGAGGAGCCACAGCCCAGCAGTCAGAGCTACGATCACAGGCTGTGAGAGGAGCAACTGGCCCAGACCCCACCAACCAAATGAGTGACATTAAACAAATGCTGAGTCTACTATGCTCACATGTGATGGGCCGAGGGTCATGGTGAGATGAGCACAAGAACTCCACCATCCTCACACTACACCCACCCAAGTGGCATGACACAAATTCTATATTAAATGATAAACAAATCACATTTGCATAATAAGAGTTTAATTTAATTGAAAAATCGTACTTTAATAGTTCTTGTTGGATTGTGAGTGTTTGTCTCATTTTGAAGGTAAAGGAACATTTTAAAAAGTTATGAAATCTTTTTACGTTGCATGTTGGAATTTACAAGGATTGAGGTCCTCTGCTTTTGGACTAAAGAGCAGAAACCCAGACTTCCTGAAATAAATTGATGATGTTGATATTGTAGTACTACAGGAAACATGGTACAGAGGTGATGTTTCCACTGGATGTCCACTAGGTTATAGGGAGATAATCATACCAACCACTAAATGAAAAGGAATCAAACAGGGCAGAGACTCAGGGGGAATGCTACTATGGTATAAATCTAAACTAATTCATTCAATCGAATTGATCAAAACAGGAGAATTATTTATATGGTTAAAAATCAACAAGGAGGCTGTCTTGACAGATAAAAACGTCTTCCTCTGTGCCACATACATTCCCCCCTCAGAGTCACCCTACTTCAATGAAGAGAGTTTCTCCATTCTAGAGGGGGAAATTAGTCACTTTCAGGCCCAAGGCAACGTACTGGTCTGTGGAGACCTGAATGCTAGAACAGCAGAAGAACAAGACACTATTAACAGTCATGGGGATAAACACCTACCAGGAAGCAACAACCTTTCCCTCCCCACATACCCCCACAGAAACAACTATGACAAAGTGAAAAACAAAAACAGAGTACAGCTCGTGAAGCTCTGTCGAACACTGGGTCTGTACATAGTCAATGGTAGGCTGAGAGGGGACTCTTTTGGTAGGTACACCTACAGCTCTGTCGAACACTGGGTCTGTACATAGTCAATGGTAGGCTGAGAGGGGACTCTTTTGGTAGGTACACCTACAGCTCTGTGGAACACTGGGTCTGTACATAGTCAATGGTAGGCTGAGAGGGGACTCGTTTGGTAGGTACACCTACAGCTCTGTGGAACACTGGGTCTGTACATAGTCAATGGTAGGCTGAGAGGGGACTCTTTGGTAGGTACACCTACAGCTCTTGGCAAGCACTATAGACACTGACCTAAACCCAGAGTCTGTACAGCCCACTAACAGTTAAGTCTGGTAGGCTAACACCTCTCTCAGACCAACCCAGAGAGAGGGACTCTTCAGACCAACCCAGAGTCTCTCAGAGCCTTCACAGTCACCACAGCTCATCCCTTCAGAGCAGCAGCACTGTCAGACCAACCCAGAGACTCAGACTTCACAGTCAGCCCACCGACCTCAGAAACCCAGAGTCTCTCAGAGCCTTCACAGTCAGCCCACTAACACCTCTCTCAGACCAACCCAGAGTCTCCCAGAGCCTTCACAGTCAGCCCACTAACACCTCTCTCAGACCAACCCAGAGTCTCCCAGAGCCTTCACAGTCAGCCCACTATCACCTCTCTCAGACCACAGTAAAATCACAGTGTATCTGAGAAGAGCAGAACCCAACCATGAAGCATCACGGCCCAATAATTGACATGGTACAAAACAGGCCTATAGATGGAGTGCAAACATCTACCAAAAAGCAATTAATAGCCAAAAAATACAACCTCTCCTGGACAACTTTTTAGCCTTAACATTCTCCTACAGCAATGAGGGTGTAAATTTGGCTGTTTGGAACATAAACTTTATATTTGACAAGTTAGCCTCCTTGGCTAATTTAAAGAAGCATAAGAGCAAACCAGAAATAACAGATAATGAAAAATGGTTTGATAATGATTGCAAAAATCTAAGAAAGTCATTGAGAAAAATATATAATCAAAAACACAGAGAACCAGACAACAAAAATATACACCTTCAATATGGGGAAACACTGAAGCAATACAAACACACCCTAAGAACAGAGGAACAGAACATTAGAAATCAGCTGGATGGAATTGAGGAATCCATAGAATCAAACCACTTCTGGGAGAATTGGAATAAATTAAACAAACCTCATCATGAGGAATTGGCTATCCAAAATGGGGATATGTGGAGAAATCACTTTGCAAACCTCTACAGCAATATAACAAAGAGCCCAGAACAAAAAGATATACAAGAAAAATTACAAATCCTTGAATCAGCAGTCAAAGACTATCAGAATCCTGTGGATACCCCAATTACAGAAGAAGAATTATTGGAAAAACTATGCACTCTCCAACCCAAAAAGGCCTGTGGTGCTGATGGTATTTTAAATGAAATGATCAAATATACAGACCACAAATTCAAATTGGCTATACTCAAACTCTTCAACATTATCCTCACTGCAGGTATTTCCCCCAATATTTGGAACCAGGGATTGATCACACCAATCTATAAAAATGGAGACAGATTTGACCCAAATAATTACAGAGGAGTTTGCGTTAACAGCAACTTGGGGAAAATTCTCTGCAGTATTATAAATAACAGACTACATCATTTCCTTGACGAACACAACGTCCTGAGCAGAAGCCAGATTGGATTTCTAAAAAATTATCGTACAACAGACCACATTTACACCCTCCACACTCTAATTGATAAACAAGTAAAACAAAACAAAGGCAAAATCTACTCGTGTTTTGTAGATTTCAAGAAAGCATTTGATTCAATTTGGCACGAAGGTCTTTTTTATAAACTAATAGAAAGTGGTATTGGAGGGAAAACATATGATTTTATTAAATCAATGTACACTAAAAACAAATGTGCGGTTAAAATTGGCAACAAGCAAACAGACTTCTTCTCTCAGGGACGGGGAGTGAAACAGGGCTGCCCAATAAGTCCAACACTATTTAACATCTACATTAATGAATTGGCAAAAACATTAGAAGAATTGGCAGCACTTGGTATCACCCTACACAACACTGAAATCAAGTGTCTGCTGTACGCAGATGACCTGGTGCTGCTGTCTCCCACTAAAGAGGGGTTACAGCAGCATCTAGATCAAAATAAGGATGACAAATATAAATTCTATTTGTACACAGTTCTATTAGAACACACCAAAAACTACACATATCTAGGACTAAATATCAGCAACACAGGTAGCTTTCACATGGCTGTGAATGAGCTGAGAGACAAAGCAAGAAGAGCCTTTTATGCCATCAAACTTTTTCAATCAGTTATAGAACCAATTGCTCTATATGGCAGTGAAGTATGGGGTCCAATCTCTAATAATGAATTTACCAAATGGGACAAACATCCAATCAAATCAAATCAAATGTATTTATATAGCCCTTCGTACATCAGCTGATATCTCAAAGTGCTGTACAGAAACACAGCCTAAAACCCCAAACAGCAAGCAATGCAGGTGTAGAAGCACGGTGGCTAGGAAAAACTCCCTAGAAAGGCCAAAACCTAGGAAGAAACCAGGCTATGTGGGGTGGCCAGTCCTCTTCTGGCTGTGCCGGGTGGAGATTATAACAGAACATGGCCAAGATGTTCAAATGTTCATAAATGACCAGCACGGTCCAATAATAATAAGGCAGAACAGTTGAAACTGGAGCAGCAGCACGGCCAGGTGGACTGGGGACAGCAAGGAGTCATCATGTCAGGTAGTCCTGAGGCATGGTCCTAGGGCTCAGGTCCTCCGAGAGAGAGAAAGAAAGAGAGAATTAGAGAGAGCACACTTAAATTCACACAGGACACCGAATAGGACAGGAAAAGTTCTCCAGATATAACAAACTGACCCTAGCCCCCCGACACATAAACTACTGCAGCATACATACTGGAGGCTGAGACAGGAGGGGTCAGGAGACACTGTGGCCCCATCTGAGGACACCCCCGGACAGGGCCAAACAGGAAGGATATAACCCCACCCACTTTGCCAAAGCACAGCCCCCACACCAGTAGAGGGATATCTTCAACCACCAACTTACCATCCTGAGACCAGCCCAGACAGGAAGATCACATCAGTGACTCAATCCACTCAAGTGACGCAGCCCCAGTAAGCCAGTGACTCAGCCCCTGTAATAGGGTTAGAGGCAGAGAATCCCAGTGGAAAGAGGGGAACCGGCCAGGCAGAGACAGCAAGGGCGGTTCGTTGCTCCAGAGCCTTTCTGTTCACCCTCCCACTCCTGGGCCAGACTACACTCAATCATATGACCCACTGAAGAGATGAGTCTTCAGTAAAGACTTAAAGGTTGAGACCGAGTTTGCATCTCTTACATGGGTAGGCAGACCATTCTATAAAAATGGAGCTCTATAGGAGAAAGCCCTGCCTCCAGCTGTTTGCTTAGAAATTCTAGGGACAATTAGGAGGCCTGCGTCTTGTGACCGTAGCGTACGTGTAGGTATGTATGTACGGCAGGACCAAATCAGAAAGATAGGTAGGAGCAAGCCCATGTAATGCTTTGTAGGTTAGCAGTAAAACCTTGAAATCAGCCCTTGCCTTGATAGGAAGCCAGTGTAGGGAGGCTAGCACTGGAGTAATATGATCAACATGTTTGGTTCTAGTCAGGATTCTAGCAGCCGTATTTAGCACTAACTGAAGTTTATTTAGCGCTTTATCCGGGTAGCCGGAAAGTAGAGCATTTGCAGTAGTCTAACCTAGAAGTGACAAAAGCATGGATTAATTTTTCTGCATCATTTTTTGGACAGAAAGTTTCTGATTTTTGCAATGTTACGTAGATGGAAAAAAAGCTGTCCTTGAAATGGTCTTGATATGTTCTTCAAAAGAGAGATCAGGGTCCAGAGTAACGCCGAGGTCCTTCACAGTTTTTTTTTGAGTCGACTGTACAACCATTAAGATCGAAATACTGCATGCAGAGTTTTGCAAGACTGTATTGCAAGTGCAAAGAAAAACTCCAAATAACGCATGTAGAGCAGAATTGGGCCAATACCCCCTCCTCATTCAATTAGAAAAAAGAGCCATCAAATTTTACAACCACCTAAAAACAAGTGACCCCAAAACATTCCATCACACAGCTCTACAGTGCCAAGAGATGAAAAAGGAGAAGAGTCCCCTCAGCCAGATGGTTCTGAGGCTCAGTTCACCAACCCAAACCAACCCCATAGAGCCTCAGGACAGCACTCAGAAAATCTGGCCCAACCAAATCATCACACAACAAAAATAAAAATATATCACCTATTGGAAAGACACCACAAAAAATTTAAGTAAACTTCAATGCTATTTGGCTCTAAACAGACAGTACATGGTGACAGACTATCTGACCACTGTGACTGATAGAAAACTGAGGAAAACATTGACTAGGTACAGACTCAGTGAGCACAGTCTGGCTATAGAGACCGGTCGTCACAGACAAACCTGGCTGCCCAGAGAGGACAGGCTGTGCTCACTCTGCTCCAGGGGAGAGGTAGAGACAGAGCTGCATTTCCTATTACACTGTGACAAATACTCAGACCAAAGAGAATATTTCTTTCCCAAAATTATAATTCAATACAAAGAATTTGAAACTATAAAAAAATCAAATATTTAATGGGTGAAAAGCCAAAATGTGCAGTTTTGGCAGCCAAATATGTGTCCTCCTGCCACAACCCGAGGGAGAGCCAGTGAAAAGTGCAAAGTAAATGTCGATAATATTTCCCATCTTGTTTTGTTTTGTTTTTCATACCATGTCATGTGTCTTCTCAGTCATGTTGACACTGGTCTACTACTATTTCTTTAATGTATTGTTGTTTAATATTGTTGTTGTAGTTGTTGTTAATGGTAATCCCATTTCCACTACTACTATTATTTTTGCTGTTGGTCCCACCATTTATTTATATACATAAATATTTTATATATAAATATATATTTTTATTTTTCGATATGTATACTTTGACAATGTAAGTAATAATGAACTTGCCATGTCAATAAAGTCAATTGAATTGAATTGAGAGAGAGAGAGAGCGAGAGCGAGAGAAAGAGTTAGTGAGGGAGAGAGAGAGAGGGCTAGAGAGAGCGAGAGAAAGAGTTAGTGAGGGAGAGAGAGAGAGAGGAGGGGGAAGAGAGAAAGAGTTAGTGAGAGAGAGAGAGGTGGGGAAGAGAGAAACAGTTAGTTGCCTGTCCAACTAAAAACATAGAGACCCGGAAAACCTGAGTCTACGCCTTCACTATGGTGAATCACTAAAACAATACAGAATTACTCTACGGAAAAAGAAGACAGCGTGTCAGAAATCAGCTCAATGTAATTGAAGAATCCATAGACTCTAACCACTTCTGGGAAAATTGGAAAACACTAAACAAACAACAACACGAATAATTATCGATCCAAAATGGAGATGTATGGGTAAACCACTTCTCCAATCTTTTTGGCTCTATAACAAAGAATAAAGAGCAAAAACATATACATGATCAAATACAAATCTTAGAATCAACTATTAAAGACTACCAGAACCCACTGGATTCTACAATTACCTTGAATGAGCTACAGGACAAAATAAAAACCCTCCAACCCAAAAAGGCCTGTGGTGTTGATGGTATCCTTAATGAAATGATCAAATATACAGACAACAAATTCCAATTGGCTATACTAAAACTCTTTAACATCATCCTTAGCTCTGGCATCTTCCCCAATATTTGGAACCAAGGACTGATCACCCCAATCCACAAAAGTGGAGACAAATTTGACCCCAATAACTACCGTGGGATATGCGTCAACAGTAACCTTGGGAAAATCCTCTGCATTATCATTAACAGCAGACTCGTACATTTCCTCAATGAAAACAACGTACTAAGCAAATGTCAAATTGGCTTTTTACCAAATAACCATACAACAGACCATGTATTCACCCTGCACACCCTAATTGACAACTAAACAAACCAAAACAAAGGCAAAGTTTTCTCATGCTTTGTTGATTTCAAAAAAGCCTTCGACTCAATTTGGCATGAGGGTCTGCTATACAAATTGATGGAAAGTGGTGTTGGGGGTAAAACATACGACATTATAAAATCCATGTACACAAACAACAAGTGTGCGGTTAATTTTTTTTTTAAAAACACACGCAAATTTCTTCACACAGGCCGTGGGGTGAGACAGGGATGCAGCTTAAGCCCCACCCTCTTCAACATATATATCAACGAACTGGCGCGGGCACTAGAAAAGTCTGCAGCACCCGGCCTCACCCTACTAGAATCTGAAGTCAAATGTCTACTGTTTGCTGATGATCTGGTGCTTCTGTCACCAACCAAGGAGGGCCTACAGCAGCACCTAGATCTTATGCACAGATTCTGCCAGACCTGGGCCTTGACAGTAAATCTCAGTAAGACCAAAATAGGTCCAGTCACCAGGACCACAAATACAAATTCCATCTAGACACCATTGCCCTAGAGCTCACAAAAAACTATACATACCTTGGCCTAAACATCAGCGCCACAGGTAACTTCCACAAAGCTGTGAACGATCTGAGAGACAAGGCAAGAAGGGCATTCTATGCCATCAAAAGGAACATAAAATTTGACATACCAATTCGGATCTGGCTAAAAATACTTGAATCAGTCATAGAGCCCATTGCCCTTTATGGTTGTGAGGTCTGGGGTCCGCTCACCAACCAAGACTTCACAAAATGGGACAAACACCAAATTGAGACTATGCATGCAGGATTCTGCAAAAATATCCTCCGTGTACAACGTAGAATACCAAATAATGCATGCAGAGCAGAATTAGGCCGATACCCACTAATTATCAAAATCCAGAAAAGAGCCGTTAAATTCTACAACCACCTAAAATGAAGCGATTCCGAAACCTTCCATAACAAAGTCATCACCTACAGAGAGATGAACCTGGAGATGAGTCCCCTAAGCAAGCTGGTCCTGGGGCTCTGTTCACAAACACACCCTACAGAACCCCAGGACAGCGGCACAATTAGACCCAACCAAATCATGAGAAAACAAAAAGATAATTACTTGACACATTGGAAAGAATTAACAAAAAAACAGAGCAAACTAGAATGCTATTTGGCCCTAAACAGAGAGTACAGTGGCAGAATACCTGACCACTGTGACTGACCTAAACTTAAGGAAAGCTTTGACTATGTACAGACTCAGTGAGCATAGCCTTGCTATTGAGAAAGGCCGCCGTAGGTAGACATGGTACTTAAGAGAAGACAGGCTGTGTGCTCACTGCCCACAAAATGAGGTGGAAACTGAGCTGCACTTCCTAACGTCCTGCCCAATGTACCATATTAGAGAGACATATTTCCCTCAGATCCACAAAGAATTCAAAAACAAATCCAATTTTGATAAACTCCCATATATACTGGGTGAAATTCCACAGTGTGCCATCACAGCAGCAAGATTTGTGACCTGTTGCCACAAGAAAAGGGCAACCAGTGAAGAACAAACACCATTGTAAATACAACCCATATTTATGCTTATTTATTTGCTCTTGTGTACCCTTAACCATTTGTACATCATTGCAACACTGTATATATACGTAATATGACATTTGTAATGTCTTTATTGTTTTGAAACTTCTGTATGTGTAATGTTTACTGTTAATTTTATTGTTTATTTCATCTACCTCACTTGCTTTGGCAATGTTAACACATGTTTCTCATGCCAATAAAGCCCCTTGAATTGAATTGAGAGAGGTGGGGGAAGAGAGAAAGAGTTAGTGAGAGAGTTAGTGAGAGAGAGAGAGAAAGAGTTAGTGAGAGAGGTGGGGGGGAAGAGAGAAATAGTTAGTGAGAGAGCGAGAGAGAGAGAGAGAGAGAGGTGGGGAGGAAGAGAGTTAGTGAGAGAGAGAGAGAGAGAGAGAGAGAGGGAGAGAGAGAGAGTTAGTGAGAGAGAGAGATGGGGGAAGAGAGAGAGAGTTAGTGAGAGAGTTAGTGGGAGAGAGAGAGAGAGAGGTGGGGGGAGAGAGAGAAAGAGTTAGTGAGAGAGGTGGGGGGGAAGAGAGAAATAGTGAGAGAGAGAGAGAGGTGGGGAGGAAGAGAGAACGAGTTAGTGAGAGAGAGAGAGAGGTGGGGAGGAAGAGAGAAAGAGTTAGTGAGAGAGAGAGAGAGGTGGGGAGGAAGAGAGAAAGAGTTAGTGAGAGAGAGAGAGAGGTGGGGAGGAAGAGAGAAAGAGTTAGTGAGAGAGAGAGAGAAAGAGAGAGAGAGAGAGGTGGGGAGGAAGAGAGAAAGAGTTAGTGAGAGAGAGAGGTGGGGGAAGAGAGGAAGAGTTAGTGAGAGAGAGAGAGAGAGGTGGGGAGGAAGAGAGAAAGAGTTAGTGAGAGAGAGAGGTGGGGGAAGAGAGGAAGAGTTAGTGAGAGAGGAAGAGAGAGAGAGTGAGAGAGAGAGGTGGGGAGGAAGAGAGAAAGAGTTAGTGAGAGAGAGAGGTGGGGAGGAAGAGAGAAAGAGTTAGTGGGGAGAGAGAGAGGTGGTGAGGAAGAGAGAAAGAGTTAGTGAGAGAGAGAGGTGGGGAGGAAGAGAGAAAGAGTTAGTGAGAGAGAGAGGTGGGGAGGAAGAGAGAGAGTTAGTGAGAGAGAGAGGTGGGGAGGAAGAGAGAAAGAGTTAGTGAGAGAGAGAGGTGGGGAGGAAGAGAGGAAGATCTCCTTACATTTACATTTCTACATGTTTTATGTATCAGGCTGAGAAAAGGGAAAAATAAACTAAAAGAATAGTATAATATAGCAGTAGTTTCCATCACTATTTCAGACAGCAACTCAGTTAATGACTTGTATTCTCCACAGCTCAGCTAAACATTAGGTCCGGCTTTTGTATTTGCGATTCCCAATCAGATAATAAAGTATAGAATGTGATGCGTCTATTGGACTGGGACAAAGACAGAAGAAAATAACATAATTCCCTCCTAAAAAACACACCAAAGGCTTTACAATACATTGGAGCAACTGAAGCAATTATAACACAAGACACGACAGCTTTGTGTATTTAGGATTTGAACATATTTGTCATCAGACTCAGTGCTTGGACAGAGGGGTTGATTGTTCACACTCAACGTTGCACGATAAGGGAACAACATTCATCTTGAATGGAAACGCGTGGAGAGCGTTCTGGTAGAGGGTAAATAACAAGCATGTGAGAACCAGGAGTAGGTGTATGATGACAACTGGCTGAACTTTACACAGTGACATCAGACGATGCTGTTTTTACTAGTGCCTACCCTAAATACAGTGTCTTGCAAAAGTATTCAGACGACTGTGTCTTTGATGTGTCTGGGTGGTTTGATACATAATCCACAGCATATTAACCATGCTTAAAGAGATATTCATTGTCTGATTTGTTATTGTTACCCATCTACCAACCACTGTCCTTTATGAGGCTTTCAAACAAAGCTCTCTGGTCTTTTGTAGTTAAATTCAATACTTGACTGAGGGATCTGACAGATGTTGTATGTATGGGGGACAGAGGAAGGGTTAGTCATTCAAAAATCATTTCAACCCCTATTATTTCACACAGTGAGTCCATGTAACTTATTATGTGATTTGTTAAGCACACTTGACTCCTGAAATAATGTAGGCTTGCCTAAACAAAGGGGCTGAATACTTACGGAACCGTTATATTTGAGATATGAATGTTTTATTTATAAAAAATATATATAGAAGGAGAGGGACAGTGGGAGCATGTAGCGGACTAGTGTGTGTGGATACAAGCGTAGATTGTACTCAACATGGTCTACTTGTTCTTAGCCTCTACTTGAGATTTCATTTTGGTAATAATATGCTTATTTAAGTTATCACATTGTTCATTCTATTGTTGATGTTTTATCTTCTTTGATGTGTTTTGTTGAGCAACACAACATCCACAAATGCACGTCAACAATGATTTTTAGAGAAAGAGAGAGCGAGAGAAGCAGCTCCTCAGCCTCCATGTTCTTGAAACACTGGTGCAGACAAAGAGAAACAGTTAGATAAAGAGGAGAGAAAGAACAAGTGAATAAGAGGAAGAGAGAGAGCTCTTCAACCTACATCAGTTGTACAGTGAACAACAGGGCTCGGGTGAGTCACAGATGACCCTAACATCCTATGGTCCTTCAAGTCAACCTCTAGCACACTCCTCTCTCTATGTTAACACAAACTATTTACATATTTGATCCACTTCTCTAGTTTTTGTATTTTTTATTATCCAAGGTCGATGGAGCGGTCAAGTACGCAATGTTTTCTTTTCAAAGCACAGTGAAAAGCCTTGAATCCCCAAATCAATGCAAGAGTCCTTGTCATCCTCCAAACTTTGTCTGACTGAAAATGTTGTGAGTGAATTTGCACACTACTTTTGGAGTTTAGAATGAGTTATGAAAGGAGTCTTTAGAAACAAGTTGAAGTACTGTAATAGAAATATACTGAACAAAAACAAATGCAACAATTTCACTGAGTTCCAGTTCATATAACGAAATCAACTGAAATAAATGCATTAGGTCCTAATCTATGGATTTCACAGGACTGGGAATACAGATATACATCTGTTGGTCACAGATACCTTAAAGAAAAGGTAGGGGTGTGGATCAGAAAACCAGTCAGTATCTGGTGTGACCATTTGCCTCATGCAGCGACACATCTCCTTCACATAGAGTTGATCAGCCTGTTGATGGTGACCTGTGGAATGTTGTCCCACTCGTCTTCAATGGCTGTGCGAAGTTGATCGATATTGGCTAGGATCTGGAACACGCTGTCGTACACGTTGATCCAGAGCCACCCAAACATGTTCAATGGGTGACATATGTCTGGTGAGTATGCAGGCCATGGAGGAACTGGGACATTTTCAGCTTCCAGGAATGGTGTACAGATCCTTGCGACATGGGGGTGTGCGTTATCATGCTGAAACATGAGGTGATGGATGAATGGCACGATAATCGGGATCTCATCACGGTATCTCTGTGCATTGAAATTGCCGTTGATAAAATGCAATTGTGTTCTTTGTCCGTAGCTTAGGCCTGCCCATACCATAACCCTACCGCCACCATGGGGCACTCTGTTCACAAAGTTGACATTTGTGAGGCCGGTTGGAAGTACTGTTAAATTCTCTAAAACAACATTGGTGGTGGCTTATGGTAGAGAAATGATCATTCAATTATCTAGCAACAGTTCTGGTGGACATTCCTGGAGTCTCAAAACCTGAGACATCGGTGGCATTGTTTGTGCCAAAACTGCACATTTTAGAGTGGCCTTATATTGGTGCACCTGTGTAATGCTCACTAACAGGGATGTAAACAAATTTGTGCACAAAATTTGATAGAAATAAGCTTTTTGTGCTTATGGAACATTTCTGGGATCTTATTTCAGCTCATGAAACATGGGACCAACACTTTACATGTTGCGTTTATATTTTTGTTCAGTGTAGAATGACTAAAATGATTATACGTCTTGCTGAATTCACCATGGTTACACACGAGTCCCAACCCTGTAATGTTGATGTACTGTAGTAGTAACGTAAGACGTTACACAGAGTCCGAGTTAGAATCCACCCATCTTTTTGTTGCCATTTGACATGCCTCTAACTTTCTCACTCATTATTATTCACAACTCAGTCAGGATTGTCCGTCATCATGGTAGCATCCACATTCATGTAGAAGTGTTTAGGAACACTATTCTTTTTCACAATAACAGTGACTCCAAAATGCCACAATACAATGAGTTTTGAATCATCTCTTTGGGCATCTAATATCTTTTAGTTTGCCATTGGGGTTCCAAAAGATACAGTAGTTGTGATAAAATAAACGGGAGAAGTAGGAAACAGGAGGACATCATTTACAATAAAAAATGTAGCAAAATAAACAGAAGGAACAAGCTGCAATCCGCTCTGTGGAAACCCATGGCTGTGCTGATTCTGGTTATGATCCATTAAAAAACACGGTTATAGTGATGCTTAACGCTCCCTCTCCCACAAAGAGACTATTTCCATAGAGAAACATTGTGTCATAACAATAACTCAATACTTTTTCCTTTTGTCATGCTAATGTGTTTACTTGGCGTGGGTGTTGTTTGTTGTTCATCCAAGACAACAAACCCCTGGTTCATGAATTATTCACTGTGTAAACAAATAATAGAATCATCAGTGACAAAGTCTCGGGGCCCCTTCAGATAACACACACACACACACACAGGTGTCTCTGGGCCCCTTCAGATAACACACACACACACACACAGGTGTCTCTGGGCCCCTTCAGATAACACACACACACACACAGTTGTCTCTGGGCCCCTTCAGATAACACACACACACACACACACAGGTGTCTCTGGGCCCCTTCAGATAACACACACACACACACAGGTGTCTCTGGGCCCCTTCAGATCACACACACACACGGTGTCTCTGGGCCCCTTCAGATAACACACACACACAGGTGTCTCTGGGCCCCTTCAGATAACACACACACACACACAGGTGTCTCTGGGCCCCATCTGATAACATACACACACAGGTGTCTCTGGGCCCCTTCAGATAACACACACACAGGTGTCTCTGGGCCCCATCAGATACACACACACACACACACACACAGGTGTCTCTTGGCCCCTTCAGATAACACACAGGTGTCTCTGGGCCCCTTCAGATAACACACACACACACACACACACCCTCCTTTGTCATCACCCACCAGGCAATATGGTTTATGTTTCCATGTTAATCGCTTCCCTTGTTTTGTATCGTTCCATGTTTGTCATTAAACTCACTAACTGCACTTGCTTCCTGACTCCCTGAGTATACGTTACAGTGTGCATGGAGACTTTCCACACTAACGTCTATCCTGAAACCAAAGAACATTTAATTGACTGTAATAAATGAAACGCTGTCTCTATTACTTCCTTCCGGGTGGTGTTCCAAAATTAGAGACAACCTCCTTCCTTACAGACAGCTCTTTCACTTCACCTCCGTACTGCAACCTATTTAGATCTAAAAGGGTGTATGTGCTTCCTGTCGAGCTCTAATATGGACAGAGCCTCTATAGGGGTAGATCAGACACACCATTCTAATGGAGACTATACTGTAGGAGATACAGTACATAAATTGACTAAGAACTGGCGAACCATCCAGAATATATTTCTCCTGTGGCTGGGATTCCAACTAACTGAGAATCTGTGCACTGCCATTTACTCTTAAAGGGGATATCCATGTGCACAATCACCATGCGCACGTTGTTGATCTGTGTTTAACATTTCAAGTAAATGCAGACTGTGTTGAAGTAACAATGTTTATTACGGCATCAGGGGCAGGCAAACGACAGGTTAAGGCAGGCAGGGGTCGATAATCCCGAGTGATGGGGCAAAGGTACAGGACGGCAGGCAGGGTCAGGGACAGGCAGAGTGGTCAGGCAGGCGGGCTCAGAGTCAGGACAGGCAAGGGTCAAAACCAGGAAACCGAGAAAAAGAAAGACTAGGAAAAGCAGGAGCTGAGACCAAAACTGCTGGTTGACTTGACAAACAAGACAAACTGGCCCAGACAGACAGAAAACACAGGTATAAATACCCAGAGGATAAGTGGGGAAGATGGGCGACACCTGGAGGGGGGTGGAGACCAAGGACAGGTGAAACAGATCAGGGTGTGACAGTGTTGGCTTGAATCTTGGCCAGTGTCTCCTATTTGACCCAGGTGTGTTTTTGATCCAGCGTCCCTCCACCACCACCCTGTAGATGCCCTTTAACTCCAACTCCAGTCACAGATGTTGTGAGAAGTCTTAGGGTCGCCGGAGGAAAAAAACGACCCGGACGAGGCACTGATGATGTAATCGTTCGGCCTTCAAAACGAGGCGCACCAAAACAGTTGTGTGTCAGAGCGTACTCATCTGCCAACACTGCTGCCTGGGCCAATGTCACCACTTTCTGTTCATTTAAATGAACTACAATTCTATCAGGGAGGTTACTTTTAAAATCCTCCAACAGCATTAACTCCTGAATATCAGCAAAGGTGTTAGCTTTCAAACTCCAGCTGTCTAATGAGCTCTTTATCTTTTTGCTCCATTTCCAAACGGGCCAGCCTCACCTTTAGCCTAGCGGTCCCGTCTGAACGACCCGAAGCAGAAGAGAAAAGGTCAAATTGGGGCAAAGGGGGTACGAGCAACCCCTTCCTCCGTGCCGTCCCCCAACTTGGCATCGGAAGGTCAACCCGTCTCCTCTCCTGAAGCCTCCGTCACCTTTCAACAAGAACATTTATTTTCTCACTAAACCCTCCCTGACTAGCACCAAAGGCTCATCCTTTGGTTTCATAATGAGAGAGTCCACAATGGTCAGCTATGGCGCAAAGGTCTACTTTACACAACAACAGAGGGCGCTTCAATAAAACTGGAGACGGCTGAGGCAGCCATTTTGTACACAGCAGCCTACTGAACACACGTAACCTAAACTCACAACCTTACCACCACACCTCAATCAACAATCACAGAGAGCTCAGAGCAGCAGCCTACTGAACACACGTAACCTAAACTCACAACCTTACCACCACACCTCCATCACCAATCACAGAGAGCTCAGAGCAGCAGGGTCCAGTGGGTTTAATGATCCCGGATGAGCCCCCATTATGTTAGGCACCCCTCTTGGAGGAGGGAACGCAACACCCTGCTACAGGGTGAAAAAGTATGTGATCTTAGGTGCGGGGAAGGACAACAGAGGAAGAGATTATACAGATTAAATACTACGGGTTATGTATACCCGTAGGCCCCTTGTCTAAACACTCCCAAGGTGCGTTCCCCTTCCCCCCCTGGGAACAAATGAAACAGAATAATTACCAATAATTTAAGTGAAAAATTTCATCAACCAAAAACACTAAGTCCTATTGGCATACACATACCTCTGAAGGAGCGCCCTCAAAATCATATCAACTAACCAACACAGGACATAAAAATAAGCTCTCTTCTGACAAAGGAACACTGGGTTTTATCAAGTTGGAGAAGGAGTTGGTAATTGCAGACAACTGTATCCCCTGACGAGAGGGAGGAGTCATTACTTCAATCAGCGATGGGGCTGACCAATCAGCTGCTTTAGGATTCCAGAAAGCCATTTCCTCAAATACACACACAAACCCACAACACAGAAACTGGGGAACCTAACAATCACGGTGTAGAACAACATATGCTTCTAAACTATGTGATCATGATGCCGGAGCATCCTTGTTTGTTTGTGCTTGTGTATCTATTGGTCTCATTAAGATTTCAGTATTACCACATAGACTGGCATTGATCAGTAAGAGGGGCAGACGTGGCTAAAGGGAATATTCCTCCATTCAGCGAACATAAAGACAGCAAATAAAGCTGTACCGGGGCCATTGATTTGTGTTTAAGATCTTCTCCCCTCCTCGTCTCCTCCGTCTCTACAGTGGAAGCAGCAGCAGCAGTGCGTCTGAAAAGTTGCCAAACACGACCCTGGTTGATCACTCCTTTTCTCCTTTCCCAGTGTTCACAGACAGAGAGATTACACGCTACATCGCTCCTCTCGCCCCCTAATCCCCTGGATACACACTTTTCTTCTGGCTCGTCAGAACCGCTCAGAGCCAGGTGACATGCCCTTCTACTGACTGGTTCCGTATGGATCTTTCCCCGCTCCCTCTGTTTGTGAATCTTGCTGAAGTAAAGAGTGCTGCTTTTAAAGGGATACTTCAGGGTTTTGGCAAAAAGGCCCTGTATCTACTTCCCCAGAGTCAGATGAACTCGTGGATACATGTATGTCTGTGTCCATTATGAAGAGAATTACAGGTCGTTTCAGGAGCAAATGCTAACTAGTGTTACCCCACAGACTTCTGCTAGCATGCTGTGTCTGCTAGCATAACATCGTGTGCGTTTCCTGAGCAGGGTGTGTGATCTTGGAGGCTTTGACACCTACCTCCCACTGTGTGAGCGTAAGGTGCAAAGAACTAACCAATTTACCCTCAAATGATGCAATGAGGGAACATTTTCAGTTTCAGGTGTGTGTGTGTGACAGTACAGCTATACACTACAGACCAGCGGTCCGTCAATGTGTAAGATTGAGTACATCATACTGGGTTGTGAAAACCAAAACGTCTGACCAAGCAACAGACAAAAGGAAAAACAGAATGGAACATCGGATGGAATATTGTAGATATGATCATGAAACAGAATCTTTCAGCAACAAAAAAACATTGAATCTATTCCTAGATATGAAGAATAGAACTCAGGTCCCAGACTGACACCAGAGGGAACTACAGCCTTAGGTGCTATTGCCATTTGATCAAGCAATAATTGAATGGGGCAACAGGTAGCCTAGTGGTTAGAGCATTGGACTAGTAACTGAAAGGTTGCAAGATCAAAACCCTGAACTGACAAGGTAAAAAAATCTGTCGTTCTGCCCCTGAACAAGGCAGGTAACCCACTGTTCCTAGGCTGTCATTGAAAATAAGAATTTGTTCTTAACTGACTTAGTTAGCCAAGTTAAATAAATAAGAAAAATGACCCATTAGGTAAAAGCAGGCTCTGTCCACTGTCCATCTAGTTGATAATCCCCATTCATTTTGCCATGTGCCATTCTGTGTCTGCAATGTCTATTTCTTTATCCCAAAATACTTGCGAAGTGCAACGCCATACAAATTGCTCTTCATTGTAGAATAAAAAGTGTGAGCTTTTGAGCAATATGACATGTGTTGATGCACAACGACTTCTGTCACATTGCCTTCACTCCCTTAATCTTGGTTCACAGCGTTCGCTGCTACATGAGGGGACATGTTCATATTTCCACATGACTGACAATGAAACTCAGACACAAAGACAGACACAAACATGATTCCCTTACAATGGATCAGATTATGCAGGGGGACCGAACAAAGGTGGCGTTATTGATTCAATCGTTTTTTTTAATACTTCGCATCTTTGGAGGAAAGATGCATCTTCTCTCATTGCCATCGCCTCTGTTTCGTCTCTATATTGAGACATGAGCACTGCTTCACGCTCCTGCGAGAAGCTTCCCATGAAGCTAATTACTGACAGTGTTAGGGTCCAAAGTGGCACCCTATTCCCTAAGTAGTGCCCATGGGCCCTGGTCAAAAGTAGTGCAATATTTAGTGAACAGGTTGCTAGTTGTGACGCAGAAGTGTGACAGTGTAGTGCCAGTTTCAGGTCCTCTCCAGGAACCTCCGTTTTCCTCACAAACACAACAAGAGAGAAAGGAAATTAACACAGATACTGAGCATGCTGTGGTATTTTTATTTCACAGACAGTACTTTAATATAATTACAACATTTCCTAAAAGCATCCATTTCATTCGGGGCTTGAGTGCAGTTAGTTTCTTCGGAGGTGTACCAGTCAGAGTACCTCAGATTTTGCGGCAAGTCTAAGTCACACATCTCTTACTCTTCTCCCTGGCTCCAGCGCACTAGTCTAAAGCAGGGGGACAACTAGATTCAACCGCAGGCCAATTTCTGTCATTTGCACACTGCAAATTGACCAGAAGCAAGCCCAAAAACAGACTGTATTTGATAATAACAATCATTTCATACCTTGATTACATTGAGACACCATCACATATGTCTCTCTCTACATTTCTGGGAATACTTGGGAACAAATGTTCCTGAATTACATTTTTGAGCTGAATTCGATGCTAGTCTTTTTTCACTAAAAACTTTGGCGGGCCAAACAAAATCACTTGCGGGATGGTTTTGCCCCGCGGCTTGCCTGTTGCCGACCCCTGGTCTAAAGTGTCTTTCTCCCTCGTCGCCTTTCTTCATCTGCACTGATGAATTGGACATATCTGTGGGGTGTCCACTGTGTGAAATGAAACGTCTCGCTTGAATAAGTGACTAAAAGAGACTAACCTGTCCTGTAAAAATACAGGTTCAATGAAGAAAAAAAAACTGTGTATGAAGGAGAGGAGACAAGGAAAGAGACACTTTAAACTATTGAGATGCACCACCTCCCTCTCTGGTCAGTATGGGAGCATCCCGTCTACTCCTTCAATCCTTCCTCCTGGATGTCGAACTGTCTGTTGGGCTTGGTGGACTCCAGCATCAGCTCATACAGCTGTCCCACCTGCTCGTCCTGGAACAGTTTGAGATCCCCCTCCGACAGCTCTGCTCCAAACTCCACCTTCTTCAAATGGTCCCTAGCAGACTCCAGCACCTGGGTCTGCAAGGTGTCACGGTAGTTCTAGAGCAGAGACAGAGAAGGAACATTTAGACTGTCCTGGTAGTTCTAGAGCAGAGACAGGGAAGGGACATTTAGACTGTCCTGGTAGTTCTAGAGCAGAGACAGGGAAGGAACATTTAGACTGTCCTGGTAGTTCTAGAGCAGAGACAGGGAAGGAACATTTAGACTGTCCTGGTAGTTCTAGAGCAGAGACAGGGATGGAACATTTAGACTGTCCTGGTAGTTCTAGAGCAGAGACAGGGATGGAACATTTAGACTGTCCTGGTAGTTCTAGAGCAAAGACAGGGATGGAACATTTAGACTGTCCTGGTAGTTCTAGAGCAGAGACAGGGATGGAACATTTAGACTGTCCTGGTAGTTCTAGAGCAGAGACAGGGATGGAACATTTAGACTGTCCTGGTAGTTCTAGAGCAGAGACAGGGATGGAACATTTAGACTGTCCTGGTAGTTCTAGAGCAGACACAGGGAAATAAAGGATCATTAAGACAATTCATTTCCGGTAACACTTCACTTGACACCTACCGTCATAACACGTTATGACACGGTCATAACCATGTCGTAACAGCTGACAACTTGTCACAATATGGTCGTAACACTGTCATGACCTATATATTTACACCTGTTGTGACATATATTGCGTTTTATGCCTGGTTATGACACCTACATAAGAGTGTCAAAACCCACATTTATTCAAATGTGTTTTTCCCTGCCAAGAAGATGACTTTCTTCTGAAAGTTTGCTTCTTAAATTCTTTGTTGTTGTTGTCCCGAATTCTTTAAAGTCACGTTTTTACACTTGACACTGTCAAGAAGCATTATGACCATCCTGTGTCCCTTTACTTGGACTAAGAAGATATGCTTTTTGACAGTGTCATAAAGTGTTATGACCATCAATCATAATCCATTTAGGCCTATCACGTACATGGCCTTATGTCAGTCATCAGAAACACATAATCCACCCAGGCCTATCACGTACATGGCCTTATGTCAGTCATCAGAAACACATAATCCATTTAGGCCTACACTGTCATGGCCTTATGTCAGTCATCAGAAACACATAATCCACCCAGGCCTATCAAGATATGGCCTTTTGTCAGTCATCAGAAACACATAATCCACCCAGGCCTATCACGTACATGGCCTTATGTCAGTCATCAGAAACACATAATCCACCCAGGCCTATCACGTACATGGCCTTATGTCAGTCATCAGAAACACATAATCCACCCAGGCCTATCCCGTACATGGCCATATGTCAGTCATCAGAAACACATAATCCACCCAGGCCTATCACGTACATGGCCTTATGTCAGTCATCAGAAACACATAATCCATTTAGGCCTATCACGTACATGGCCTTATGTCAGTCATCAGAAACACATAATCCATTTAGGCCTATCACGTACATGGCCTTATGTCAGTCATCAGAAACACATAATCCACCCAGGCCTATCCCGTACATGGCCTTATGTCAGTCATCAGAAACACATAATCCACCCAGGCCTATCACATACATGGCCTTATGTCAGTCATCAGAAACACATAATCCACCCAGGCCTATCACGTACATGGCCTTATGTCAGTCATCAGAAACACATAATCCATTTAGGCCTATCACGTACATGGCCTTATGTCAGTCATCAGAAACACATAATCCACCCAGGCCTATCACGTACATGGCCTTATGTCAGTCATCAGAAACACATAATCCACCCAGGCCTATCCCGTACATGGCCTTATGTCAGTCATCAGAAACACATAATCCACCCAGGCCTATCCCGTACATGGCCTTATGTCAGTCATCAGAAACACATAATCCACCCAGGCCTATCACGTACATGGCCTTATGTCAGTCATCAGAAACACATAATCCACCCAGGCCTATCCCGTACATGGCCTTATGTCAGTCATCAGAAACACATAATCCACCCAGGCCTATCACGTACATGGCCTTATGTCAGTCATCAGAAACACATAATCCACCCAGGCCTATCACGTACATGGCCTTATGTCAGTCATCAGAAACACATAATCCACCCAGGCCTATCACGTACATGGCCTTATGTCAGTCATCAGAAACACATAATCCACCCAGGCCTATCCCGTACATGGCCTTATGTCAGTCATCAGAAACACATAATCCACCCAGGCCTATCCCGTACATGGCCTTATGTCAGTCATCAGAAACACATAATCCACCCAGGCCTATCACGTACATGGCCTTATGTCAGTCATCAGAAACACATAATCCACCCAGGCCTATCCCGTACATGGCCTTATGTCAGTCATCAGAAACACATAATCCACCCAGGCCTATCCCGTACATGGCCTTATGTCAGTCATCAGAAACACATAATCCATTTAGGCCTATCACGTACATGGCCTTATGTCAGTCATCAGAAACACAAAATCCACCCAGGCCTATCACGTACATGGCCTTATGTCAGTCATCAGAAACACATAAGCCACCCAGGCCTATCCCGTACATGGCCTTATGTCAGTCATCAGAAACACATAATCCATTTAGGCCTATCACGTACATGGCCTTATGTCAGTCATCAGAAACACATAATCCACCCAGGCCTATCACGTACATGGCCTTATGTCAGTCATCAGAAACACATAATCCATTTAGGCCTATCACGTACATGGCCTTATGGTCAGTCATCAGAAACACATAAGCCACCCAGGCCTATCACGTACATGGCCTTATGTCAGTCCTCAGAAACACATAATCCATTTAGGCCTATCCCGTACATGGCCTTATGTCAGTCATCAGAAACACATAAGCAACCCAGGCCTATCCCGTACATGGCCTTATGTCAGTCATCAGAAACACATAATCCACCCAGGCCTATCACGTACATGGCCTTATGTCAGTCATCAGAAACACATAATCCACCCAGGCCTATCACGTACATGGCCTTATGTCAGTCATCAGAAACACATAATCCACCCAGGCCTATCACATACATGGCCTTATGTCAGTCATCAGAAACACATAAGCCACCCAGGACTATCACGTACATGGCCTTATGTCAGTCATCAGTCAAAAAGAGGGTGTTTTGTCCTAATCCTGAAATCTGCTCCTGCATTCATCAGAAACAGAGCACTGGGGTAGCTGCATGTCTGACATCAATGTGTGCACAATTACAATGATCATTTAATATGGTCCATTTCTGAAAATGCTATATAACGTAAACATACTACTGACCAGTAGGCTATGGTGTAATGCAATGTTTTGCCTTGTGTGGTAGGTTTTAAACTCTTATGTAGGTGTCAAAACCAGCCATAAAATAACGCCATGTTGTCACAACAACTATAAATACATGTGTCATGACAGTGTTTTTATTTATTTTATTTAGGGCTCTGGCGGTAATTACATTTTCTCAGCTGGTTACTGTCATGCAAAATACATCCGTTCTCACGGTCATGACATGTTGAGCATCTCCAGGCCTCCATGCATACAAGCCACTGATGTGTGCTTTTGGAACATCTACATTTTAAAAAGTCTAATAAATCAATTTAATATACACCATCACAATACATCCATTATGTATTTTATTCAGGTCTAAAGAAACATTATGATATGAAGAAAATGTATTTCAGAAGAACAGAATATGAGTTGGTCTACTGTATGTTACCTGGCTATGTGCCATGCCATAGACTGTAGACTTGTTCAGTTAGCAGACAAGATATGTTTATAAGTCCCGTGGCATTATTTTATATTATATGATTTTATAGTAAGAAGAATATTATTGTCACTGTCACAACAGGTGATATTCCTGTTTGAGGAGCATGCTCTCACTGCCCCAACAGGTGATATTCTTGTTTGAGGAGTTGCTCTGTATGAAGAGCATGCTGCGTGACAGGTGATATTCCTGTTTGAGGAGCATGCTCGCACTGCGTGACCGGTGATATTCCTGTTTGAGGAGCATGCTCGCACTGTCACAACAGGTGATATTCCTGTTTGAGGAGCATGCTCGCACTGTCACAACAGGTGATATTCCTGTTTGAGGAGCATGCTCGCACTGCGTGACCGGTGATATTCCTGTTTGAGGAGCATGCTCGCACTGTCACAACAGGTGATATTCCTGTTTGAGGAGCATGCTCTCACTGTCTCAAAAGGTGATAATCCTGTTTGAGGACCATGCTCTTACTGCGTGACAGGTGATATTCCTATTGATGGAGGGACAATAGAGCCCTGACTACCAGGCCATTAGGACCTGATGGAGGGACAATAGAGCCCTGAGTACCAGGCCATTAGTGCTGATGGAGGGACAATAGAGCCCTGAATACCAGGCCATTAGGACCTGATGGAGGGACAATAGAGCCCGGAGTACCAGGCCAATAGGGACTGATGATCATTAGCGAGTTGGGTACTACCAATACATGTCCAGAGTGCATGAAAGCAGACTCAACGATCACATGGAATTTTACTGCTGGCATGACTGATGACTGCCGGTGTGGCGGTAATACAGTCACCATAACAGCCCTATTTCTGATTACTGTACCACTAATCACATGCTCAAAGTACCCCCTGATGTGCAAATGATCAAATCGGCTTATGTCTTCCCAAGTACCCTCTGGTTCTCTGTGTGTACCTGGCCTATCCACACTGCTTTAGACATATCAAAGAACTAACCATTCCATTCCCCTCCAGCGAATCCATTGCTCTGGCAAACCCTTGCCTACAGAGGATGTTCAGTAGCCAATTCAGCAGAATTACTGAAAATGATTAAGGAAACACAGTAGATAGGCCATGTATGAATATATCACATCAATATGGAAAGCCCATATCCCTTGAGTCTATAGAGAAACATCATTGGCCTGCTTTTACCACCCTCACTGGGGAAAATATGATATGCATGAATCAAGCCATTCTACAACACGAATCTATTCATTAGCACCACGTAAGTTTGATTGGTTATAAAGGAGTATCCTCTGATTCTTATCTCTGAATTCCTGGACTGACAGTATCATGGGATTTGATACGGACACTACAGGGGTCACTGGCGGATGATTTGAGGTCATTTTAAGGGTTAATAGAGGTCATAGCCCACACCTAACCTGCAACGCATCCAGTCAGAAATGGAGCGCAGGTCCATACATAGAGATTGTCGAGTCAAATAAGCAATATACAGTGGTATTTGCAGAGGCGTGTGGTTCAGAACTGTTCAGGGCTAGCAGCAAATACTTTGGTAACTCAATGATGTTCTTCAACATGCCAGTCTGTCACACTACAGTCATTCTCAAAACTTTTGGCCACGACACAAATATTAATTTTCACAAAGTTTGCTGCCTCATTTTGTATGATGGCAATCTGCATATACTCCAGAATGTTATGAAGAGTGATCAGATGAATTGCAATTAAGTCCCTCTTTGCCATGCAAATGAACTGAATCCCCCAAAAACATTTTCACTGCACTTCAGCCCTGCCACAAAAGGACCAGCTGACATGTCAGTGATTCTCTCATTAATACAGGTGTGAGTGTTGACGAGGACAAGGCTGGAGATCACTCTGTCATGCTGATTGAGTTCAAATAACAGACTGGAAGCTTCAAAAGGAGGGTGGTGCTTGGAATCATTGCTCTTCCTCTGTCAAACATGGTTACCTGCAAGGAAACACTTGCCGTCATCATTGCTTTGCACAAAAATGGCTTCACAGGAAAGGATATTGCTGCCAGTAAGATTGCACCTAAATCAACCATTTATCGGATCATCAAGAACTTCAAGGAGAGTGGCTCAATTGTTGTGAAAAAGGCTTCAGGGAGCCCAAGAAAGTGCAGCCAGCGCCAGCACCGTCTCCTAAAGTTGATTCAGCTGCGGGATCGGGGCACCACCAGTACAGAGAGCTTACTCAGGAATGTCAGCAGGCAGGTGTGAGTGCATCTGCACGGGAATCCCCTTCCCGATTGTTTAGGGCATCCGGAAAAAAGCTTGTCCGGAGAAGACAAGGTGGGCGCTACCATCAGTCCTGTGTCATGCCAATAGTCCTGAGACCATTCATGTGTGGGGTTGCTTCTCAGCCAAGGGAGTGGGCTCACTCACAATTTTGTCTAAGAACACAGCCATGAATAAAGAATGGTACCAACACATCTCTGAGAGCAACTTCTCCCAACCATCCAGGAACAGTTTAGTGATGAACAATGCCTTTTCCAGCATGATGGAGCACCTTGCCATAAGGCAAAAGTGATAACTAAGTGGCTCGGGGAACAAAACATGGATATTTTGGGTCCATGGCCAGGAAACTCCCCAGATCTTAATCCCATTGAGAACTCGTGATCAATCCTCAAGAGGCGGACGGACAAACAAAAACCCACAAATTCTAACAAACTCCAAGCATTGATTATGCAAGAATGGGCTGCCATCAGTCAGTTAATTGACAGTATGCCAGGGCAGATTGCAGAGGTCTTGAAAAAGAAGGGTCAACACTGCAAATATTGCCTCTTTGCATCAACTTCATGTAATTGTCAATAAAAGCCTTTGACACTTATGAAATGCTTGTAATTATACTTCAGTATTCCATAGTAATATCTGACAAAAATATCCAAAGACACTTTGTAGAAATTAATATTTGTGTCATTCTCAAAACTTTTGGCCACGACTGTACATTGTACAATATCAGGAAAGGCAAGAGTCTAGGGCTGACACTGACTATAAGAGATATGGGGGACGGGAATCCATTATTTTATTTTCTAAAATGTCAACCCTTCAGAGCACCCTCTTGCAGCTCTCAAAGCACACATTACTGCATAAAGAGGACCAAACCTCTTAACTAATACAGTGCAGTGAGAGCACTCCGCATAGTGATCACATTTGTGCAGGACAATCTGATCAATATAAGAGGTTGATCACTGTAACCGTAGAGTGACAAATACAGGTAACAGAACAGTCAACAAATCCTTTTCAATGATTCCTTTTCCCTGGTATCCTCCTTGCTATGCTACTGGGACAGATGATGTCCATCAAGCTAGTGTGACCTCTGCTGAAGCATGTCCAAGACAACATAGTGTGTCATTGGACACAGCCCAGACAGACATGTTAAATCTGTGTCAAGACCATTTACGAATCAACGACAAGGAGATAGAGCAAACATCTGTTTTTATTCATAAAAATTGAATACAAATCCCTGTCTGGAGTTGGAACAAATGTTAGGACCTCGCATCGAGCCATTCATAAAGACATCGGAAAGTTCTGGAAGCGGTTCAATTTAAGAAATAACAGGCCATTTGTCTAAAAGGCTTTCTCCTGTCTTGTACATAATGGAATTATTTTGAGTGTTGGCCAAGGGGTCATATTTTCTTGGAGACAGAGGAGAGCAGTCGGGTCTCCACGACAACCCCAAAATGATTTTACTAGTGGCTCCAGCACAGACCCAGGACAGACATTTCAATGTCACATTTATATTCAAACTTTTTAAGAAACCTGTTGACTGTCATGTAGAAATGACTTTCTCAAGGTTACAGTACAACTTTATTTGTCCATTGGTAACAACAAATTCAGTATAAAGCTGATATCCAAATCTAATCTACTTTCTCGGAGTAAGTTTTGAACAACAGACAATCGGTGTACTTTTTTAATGCATCTCTTCCGTAAACATATTTAGTCTAAACTATACGACTGGATTTGCGCCAAAGCAATGTGGGTAAAGTAGTCCCCAGACTTGCTAGGGTAGCTTTGGCTGGTCAAAACCTCCCTCTGAATCTCGACAACTCAAACGTATGGTCGGCTGCAAATCTCGCTCTCTCTAAAAGTAATTCCCACTCCACTCTCTCTCTCTCTCTCTAAAGGTAATTCCCACTCCACTCTCTCTCTCTCTCTCTCTCTCTAAAGGTAATTCCCACTCCACTCTCTTGCTCTCTAAAGGTAATTCCCCCACTCCTCTCTCTCCAAAGGTAATTCTCTCTCTCCAAAGGTAATTCCCCTCCACTCTCTCTCTCTCCAAAGGTAATTCCCACTCCACTCTCTCTCTCTCTAAAGGTAATTCCCACTCCACTCTCTCTCTCTCTAAAGGTAATTCCCACTCCACTCTCTCTCTCTCTCTCTCTCTAAAGGTAATTCCCACTCCACTCTCTCTAAAAGTAATTCCCACTCCACTCTCTCTCTAAAGGTAATTCCCACTCCACTCTCTCTCTCTAAAGGTAATTCCCACTCCACTCTCTCTCTCTAAAGGTAATTCCCACTCCACTCTCTCTCTCTAAAGGTAATTCCCACTCCACTCTCTCTCTCTCCCGAGTCCCTAACATACTGGCTGTATCAAGCAGACCTGGTCCCTGCTTCTGTGGTGTTTCTCCCCCTCATGTGAGAGCTTGTCTGTTTTGATACAGGGCGATTTATTAGGAGGAGCTCTATTCCACGGGTCCTATGTAACTGAATCAGACTGAACACTCAGTGCTTGTAATCTGGTTAGGAGTCTGTGTGTGTGTGTGTGTGTGTGTGTGTGTGTGTGTGTGTGAGAGAGAGAGAAAGAGTGTGTGTGTGTGTATGTATGTATGTGTGTGTGTGTGTGTGTATGTATGTATGTATGCGTGGGTGTGTCTAAGAGAGTGTGTTTGTGTGTGTGTATGTGTGTATGTAATCACATTTAGGAGTCTCGCTCCTTGTCTGTTCTTTGGGCTCTGCCTGCCGCCCTTCCGCACTTCTCTGAGGCAGCTAGGACGGAGGAAGGGAGTGGTGATTCACCCACTCCTTAATTAATGAATAGAGAGAAAGAGAGGGGGAAGAGAGAGATAGGAGGATTCTGAATCTGAATGCATTGGTTACATCAGGGCTCTACAGCGCGACCATTTCACTGACATTTGCGAACAAAAAATGTGCAAAATAAATTGCTGCCGTAGCTATTTTGTTTCACTGCATGGTAATCGCACAATGAAATACCAATCCCATTTCCCATCTTGCATAGCAGCTGTGCCTGGGGGGGATGTGCGACACAGAAATATATATATTTTTTAATTGTATACATTTAAAAAAAATTTTTTTACCTTTATTTAACTAGGAAAGTCAGTTAAGACAAAATTCTTATTTACAATGACGGCCTACCGGGTTAACTGTATTGTTCAGGGGCAGAACAACAGATTTTTACCTTGTCAGCTCGGGGATTCGATCCAGCAACCTTTCAGTTACTGGCCCCACACTCTAACTACCAGGTTACCCCAAATAGAATGAAAGGACGGGCTTGGAACCTGGAACCCAGGTAGCCTAGTGGTTTGAGCATTAGACTTGTAACTGATCAAATCCCGAGCTGACAAGGTAAAAAAAAAAAAGTTGTTCTGCCCCCGAACAAGACAGTTAACCCACCGTTCCTAGGCCGTCATTGAAAATAAGAATTTGTCCTTAAAACTGACTTGCCTAGTTAAATAAAGGTCAAATAAAAAAGATTGACTGGTAAACTCAGCGGTACACTTAACGGCTGCCTGGTATTGTGATGCAATAATTTGACCAGAAGAAGATCTGTTTGGAAACGTTGTCAATTAAGCGTTGAATTGGGAGCTTTAACAGTGTGAGGGCCTTCGTGTTCTATACTAGTATTCTTTATTAGCCCAGCAACTATGTTTTTAAGGATGTGCGTATGACCACACACTTTTCAACGTAAAGATAACTGCCAAAATAATAGAAACACTTGAGTAAATGAGGGAAACAAACTACAGTGCATTCGGAAAGTATTCAGACCCTTGACTTTTTCCACAATTTGTTAAGTTCCACCTTATTCTAAAATGGATTAAATTGTTTTCTTTCCCCTCATCCCCTCATCAACCTACACAAAAAGTCTTTCCAGAGATGTTCAATTGGGTTCAAGTCCAGGCTCTAGCTGGGCCACTCAAGGACATTGAGACTTGTTTCCAAAGCCACTCCTACGTTGTCTTGGCTGTGTGCTTAGGGTTGTTATACTGTTTGAAGGTGAACCTTCACCCAAGTCTGAGGTCTTGAGTGCGCTGGAGCAGGTTTTCATCAAGGATCTCTCTGTACATTGCTCCGTTCATCTTTCCCTCAATCCTGACTAGTCTCCCAGTCCATGCCGCTGAAAAACATCCCCACAGCATGATGCTGCCACCGCCATGTTTTACTGTAGGGATGGCGCCAGGTTCCCGCAAGATGTGATGCTTGGCATTCAGGCCAAAGAGTTCAATCTTGGTTTCAGCGGACCAGAGACTCTGGTTTCTCATGGTCTGAGAGGCTTTATGTACCTTTTTGCAAACTCCAAGAGGGCCATCTTGTGCCTTTTACTGAGGAGTTGCTTCCATCTGGCCAGTCTGCCGTAAAGGCCTGATTGGTGGAGTGCTGCGGAGATGGTTGTCCTTCTGGAAGGTTCTCCCATCTCCACAGAGGAACTCTGGATCTCTGTCAGAGTGACCATCGGGTTCTTGGTCACCTCCCTGACCAAGGCCCTTCTCCCCCGATTGCTCAGTTTGGCTGGGCAGCCAGCTCGCGGAAGAGTCTTGGTGGTTCCAAACTTCTTCCATTTAAGAATGGAGGAGGACACTGCGTTATTGGGGATCTTCAATACTGCAAACATTTTTTGGCACTCTTGCCCAAATCTGTGCCCCGACACAATCCTGTCTCGGAGCTCTCTGACAATTCCTTCAACCTCATGGCTTGGTTTTTGCTCTGACATGCACTGTCAACTGTGGGACCTTATATAGACAGGTGTGTGCCTTTCCAAATCCTGTCCAATCATTTGAATTTACCACAGCTGGATTCCCATCAAGTTGTAAATAGATCACAAGGATGATCAGTGGAAACAGGATGCACAGGATTCGAGTCTCATAGCAAAGGGTCTAAATAATTACGTAAATAAGGCTTATCTGTTTTGGATTCGTAACATATGATACGAATCGAGCACCCATTATGACACCATTGACTTGAATGGGGATACCCATTCTATTTATATGCTGTGCTTGCACTGTAGATCTAAGTGAAGTGCTGAAAGGTTCTAAAAATTAAGCCCACCACACAGAAGTTTGTCTAATTTAGCCGAAAGTCTAGTAGTGTGACTTTGTCCTCGTGCTTCTTGGCTATTTACATCCTTTTGTTCACACACCAAGTTATTTTTCAATGTTAGTTTGAGTTTGCTGCATGTGCTAGCGAATAACAGAGATTCAGTCTCATTCAGAGACATGCCAGTTTCACTATTACCACGGCAACCTTCCGCCCTTAAAGGGACAACTGAACATTGTCTCAACTAAGTGACTAAAATATTTGGGGGTGCATTGTGCCTGATTGATCATGGACCACGGCAAAAACATTTTATTATTATTATTTATTTGATTCATGTCAGCTAACATAGTACAAAGTTGTCGGGCAACACAGCTCACGCAGACCGTGATGAACACACATTACTCAAGTTCAAAGTCTGTAAACTGTTGTGGCCCTGACAGAGATATTAGAGTGGTGAGAAAGGGACCAACAGACTGCACCAGGTTCAATGTAATTACTGCACAAATAGCCTATAATTGTATAGAATTATTATTTTACCCCCAAAAACAAAGAAAAATGTATATATTTATCCTTTCCGTGTGGCCCGGTAGTGAATGTCCACGGCCTGGTGGTTTGGGACCGCTGCTATAAACTACAATATTATGCAACGCTAGTGTTGATGATATTGTACAACATTTCTTTTTTGCCGTTTACATTTTGTGCTACTGCACCCTTTAAGCCAGTGGTACCGGTCGATCTCATGTGTCTGAAGGTACAAATCAAGTGCACTATATGCCGACCGCTGGCTAATCGGGTGGCTAAGATTACCGTGTCCGCATTAACATAGCAGGCGTAAAAGAAAGGTACAGCAAAGTTGATACTGTGAGATTTCAAAACATTTAAAACCATGACTAGAGAGAAACTGTCAAAGACTGTTTATAAAAGTGAGTTTATGTTTAAGTTCTTACTCAGCACTGTCAACACTTTTATAAGCCATAAAATGTGCATTCTTCCTACTTCCACTCCTACTACAACCAACTGTAATGAAGGAGTAGGAAAGTGTATCATGAATTTGTGCATGAAGCGACTCGAGTTTTCGCCATCAGCTGGAAGACAGTGTCAGTGGAGGAAAGGGAGAGCGGAGGGACGTTGAGAGGTGGACCCTGTGACTGACCATCAGTATCATGTTTTTAAATGGTCTGAACAACAATACATGTGATCGGTAGATCTCGGCTTGCGTTTTGACTCAGAAAGTGATCTTGACTCAGAAAAGGACCACCGCTTTAAGCTCACCTGCGATAAATGTCAAACTGACAAAAATGGTATCTATGTATAACAATACAAGGTTCATTTAACAGTAAAATAAGACTAAATGCATTTCAAAATGTAAGCTGTGAATGCCTGAAATCTATTATCGTGTAGAAGTTAACCAAATGATGCTGCTATTGTGTGACTGTGACATACAGGCTCAATAACTAGGATGAAAAATATTTTCAATTGGTAAGAAATAGTCATTAATGCCCATGACATGTGCTATCCTGTGCATATATATGCACATGAATATTTTAATTGTAAATAAAGTATGATCAGAGAAGATACAAAACATATCTGAAAAATGTGTTTATCTGGGGGTCACCTCAACACCAACGTTTTTTTACAGCTTTGAAAGTGGTCACTAGTGGGTACTTACACAGCTGTCAATAACCTAATAATAAAACATCTGAATGGCTTAAAATAAAAACGGTCATGGATATAACAACCAGATAAATGGGTTGAACACAAAGATTGACGTGGGCTTAATAGATACGCTGCATGTACTACAATACTGATGATAGATAACATATGTTCATTGTGCTGTGATTAAATCTTGATGCAGAGATATTGTCTAGGCTCTGGAATTATGGTAAACACCGCCATCGTGCGGCGAGGGATTAAACGGCACATGTTCTTCTAGAAAATAGTGACCAACGATATTTGTTAAATCTCCTGTCCCTTCAAATATCCTCTATTCAAGGCAATAACTAGCATGGCCATAAGTATACGTACGTGCTTATCAATTGATTTATTAGCAACACATGTATATCTATTGACCGTGCACATGCAATGACAAGCAGTTCTGTAGTGTTGCCAACTTACCCCCCATTCCCTCATGAAGACAGTGACCTCCTCGGGCGCCGCCGTTTTGTTCCTTCTGAATTCATCTTTGACATACTGGTCTCCCAGCGCTCTCAAATCAATGGGCAGGAACCGGTGCAACAGTAGAATCCTCTTGTACAAAGAGAAAACTCTTGATACATGGGAAGGATTCGCCATGAAGTTGTTGGCAAGAGAAACACGTAAAAACAAATAAATCTAGTAAGATCGCTAGCCAACTATGTATGACGGTTAGCTACTTGACTTTCCTTCAAAGACAATTTGGTGGCTGATTGTATGACAGGTGAATGTTAACTAAACAAGCTATACGAATCTGTGATTGCTGGCTCGAACTCACAACTTTCAGGTTTCAAGCTAAACGTCCCGTTCACAAGTCCTTTCGTGACAAATGTCGCATGACACATTCAGATAAAAGCAAATACCTCTGTAGATGTGCAGTTTTGTCAACTTAGTCACATTAAAACAAGGACAGTTATTCAACAAAACAGCGTGCCCTTGTTTATCCCGGAAGTAGAATTTTCTTTGACCATTCACAGACCTCAAGATGACTGTTTTCTTATAGTGCCCCTAGCGGTGAATTTGTATTTGGACGTAAAGTTATTCACGTGAATTTCATATGTTCCAGTTATTGGAAATGACTTGAACCAAATGATATATGCATTGCAGCACTAAGCAGTAGCCTAAATGACAAAAAAAACAAATCAGTCAGAGGATTCTCAATGTCCATCGTAACCTGAGACAAGTATTATAAAGAGTGGTTATGAACATGTTATAGAACTGTTACAAAGTTGTTATTTATAAAAACAGGACATTTTTATTTGAGTTCCCTCCCCCAAAGATAAAGAGAAAAAAATTAAGTCATTGCAGGTAAATGGATGAAAGCACGATCCGTATACCGTTCGCTCAATATCCGAATTTAAACAACAAATACAGATACCATTTGTATCAGTGGATATGATCATGCACAGACTGAAAATGTGTCAATTATAGCCTACTAGTGTACATACATACTCACAGTCTCGTCATCAGATGTATCAGACATGGCAAAATTAAGACAAACTGCTTGGTAACATTCCATGCATGAGTATAGGAGGTACCTGATAAACCATGAGTTCACCTGCCTATAAAACTCACTCCCACCGCTATGTGCTCTTACTCTTGTCAATCCATGCTTCTATGCGTTATCCACAATCAGAGGAGAATATTTGTGTTAAACATTTTTGTGTGAACAGGTAAGCCCGTTTTCTTCCAGTAAAAATGAACAACGATCATATCAAAATATTTGAATATCAAAATGTTGCAAAGTGCTCAGCTTGTAAAGTGATCTTGAACATGATAGCACAATCAACGTCAGTTGTATACTGTATATAGCATATTTGCAAATTATTTTTGACAGGTTGGAAGTAACAAGTGTTTGTTCACCTGCCCTAACTCACTTATTTTTTTGTATCACTCACAGGGTTTGGTCTGAAAGAGGGGAATTATGATCACTCTTTCACTGGTACCCTTTGTGTCTGGGCTGTGTATAGGATTTCTGTCTATTCAATACTTTGTTTACTCAGACACCAGCACTGCAAAACCAGCTGTTTTCTCACTGGGTAACTCCAGTGGAGTTCATAATGACAAAAGGGTTCCAAGACACATACACTCAGGTAATTGACTTCTGAATATCCATTCACTGCATTTTATTTGTGGCTTTCTTAATCCCAATATTGTAGTAAAATGTTATTCATCAAAACGAATGTAATGTAAACAAATGCGTTTAGAGGTTTTCTCCACTTGCTATGACGATGTAAGGTCTAAGTAGAAAGCTTTTTTTGTGTGTGAGAGAATCTTCTAACATCTGTGATTCCTGAAAGAATTCTGGTTCCAAGATGCCAGTGGATTTGAGCATAGTGCTGAGAACACTACTGTTCGGGGTTTGATTCCTGCATAGGCCATATGCAGTTGTTTCAATGACAACCAAATACTTTGGATAAAGTACAGTTTCCCAAACTCGGTCATGGCCCCCCAACAAAAAAACGTTGGTGCCCTATCACTACACAGCTGATTCAAATACAGTGCCTTCAGAAAGTATTCAAACCCCTTGACCTTTTTCCACATTTTGTTGTGTTACTGCCTGATTTAAAATGGATTAAATTGAGATTTTGTGTCACTGCCCTACACACAATACCCCATAATATCACAGTGGAATTATGCTTTTAGACATTTTTACAAATGTATACAAAATGAAAAGCTGAAATGTCTTGAAAAGTTTAAATGTGCTTAAGAAGTCACAAAATAAATTCATGGACTCACTCTGTGTGCAATGTGTTTAACATGATTTTTGGTACCTCAGTCGAGCAGTGAAGTTGAAACATAGATTCAACCACAAAGGCCAGGGAGGTTTTCCAATGCCTATCAAAGAAGGAAACCCCACCTAAACTAAAATCTGACATTGAATATCCCTTTGAGCATTGAGAACTTATTAATTACACTTTGGATGGTCGTATCAATACACCCAGTCACTACAAAGATACAGGCGTCCTTCCTAACTCAGTTGCCAGAGAGGAAGGAAACCGCTAAATGTTGGAATATTGCTGTGGAGACTTGCTTCCATTAAGCCACAAGAGAATTAGTGAGGTCGGGCACTGATATTGGGCGATTAGAACTGGTTCACAGTCTGCGTTCCAATTTATCCCATAGGTGTTAGATGGAGTTGAGGTCAGGGCTCTGTGCAGATCCCCTGAACGCAGCTCACTGTCCAGATTCCAATCACCTGAATTCTGATCACCTGTTCACACACCTGTATGTTATTATCACACACTATTTAGTTCAGTTCTTTGCACCTCATCATTGAGAGGTATTGATTGTTTTCTGACACACTTCTAGTTGGAGTGCTGGTTTTACTGTAATTTAATCTTCCCATGTATGATAGTTTTGGCCTGCCTCACTAAAAATGCCTTTTACCTATTCCCTGCCTGTACCTAAGCCTATCGGATTTCCTGTAATCAACCTATTGCCTGATCTCCCGGATGACGTTACTAGCCTTTTCCCTGCCTGTATGGTTGCCTTTTCGGACCCCCTGTGTATGACCTTCTACCTTCCCCTGGGCCCAGCTACATGCCTCCTCCTGTGGTCCTTTACAAATAAACACCTGCTGTGCCCTGCACTTGAAACCAGCTCTCTGTCTCCCATCATGTTCATGACAACAGCAGCGTATGTGATGGGTCAAAAGAGTTGCAAAAAGGGTCAATGCATATAGTTAAGTAGTTAACCAATAGCTACCCGGACTAACTATTTAGCAGTCTTACGGGGGTAGAAGCTGTTCAGGGTCCTGTTGCTTGCAGACTTTGTGCATTGGTACAGCTTGCCATGCAGTAGCAGAGAGAACCGTTTAGACTCTTTAGGGCCTTCCTCTGACACCACCTGGTACAGAGGTCCTAGATGGCAAGGAGCTCGGCCCCAGTGATGTACTGGGCTGTACACACTACCTTCTGTAGTGCCTTGTCGTCAGATGCCAAGCAGATGCCATACCAAGCCGTGATGCAGCCCGTCAAGATGCTCTCAATGGTGCAGCTGTATACCTTTTAGAGGTTCTGAGGGCCCATGCTAAATCTTTTTAGCCTCCTGAGGGGGAAGAGGTGTTGTCATGCTCTCTTCATGACTGTGTTGGTGTGTGTGAACCATGATAATTCCTTAGTGATGTGGACATAGAGGAATTTGAAGCTCTCAACCTGCTTCACTACAGCCCTGTCAATGTGGATGGGTGCGTGCTTAGTCCTCTGTTTCCTGTAGTCCATGATCAGCTCCTTTGTCTTGCTGATGTTGAGGGAGAGGTTGTTGTCTTGGCACCACACTGCTAGGTCTCTGACCTCTTCCCTGTAGGCTGACTCATCGTCGTTGGTGATCCGTCCTACCACCGTCGTGTCGTCAACAAACTTAATGATGGTGTTGAAATTGTGCACGGCCACGCAGAAGTGGGCGAACAGGGAGTACAGGAGGTGTCTAAGCACGCATCGAGTTTGGGACACCCTGTGCTAATTGACCACACTTTTTATTCATTATTTTTAAATGAACTCTTTCAGATGAGGACAGGAATGTTGCAGCCAACCTGTCCCAAAATGTACGACTACTATGTTGGATCATGACTGGGCCTAAGAACCTGGAGTCCAGAACCAAACACATCCGGGCCACCTGGGGAAAACGATGCAACAAAGTCCTCTACATGAGCTCAGTGGAGACAGAATTCCCCACGGTGGGGCTCAACGTAACTGAGGGACGAGACCAGCTCTACTGGAAGACCATCAGAGCCTTCCAGTACATCTACCAACACCACCGCAACGACTACGACTGGGTCCTCAAAGCCGACGATGACACGTTCGTGGTCATCGAGAACCTCCGACACACATTGTCTAAACAGGACCCGGAGAAGCCTGTATACTTTGGGAGAAGGTTCCGCCCGTTCGTCCAGCAGGGTTACATGAGTGGTGGAGCCGGCTATGTCCTCAGTAAAGAAGCCGTCAGAAGGTTCATCAAGGGATTCGACACTGGGAAATGTTCCCACTTCTCCACCATAGAAGACATGGCTCTAGGGAAGTGTATGGAGACTATGGGTGTGGAGCCCGGGGACTCCAGAGATGTGAAGGGAAGGCAGACGTTTCATCCCTACCCACCACACATGTACCTGGTCAAAGAGCCACCCAGAAAACTGCCCTGGTATCTCTTATACGACCACTACAAACCAAGAGAGGTAAGCATAGCCTAACCCTAATAAAGTGGACACTTACATCAAGTATGATCATACATACCATTCTATTCAGTTATATTTCAAGCTCTGTGTGTGGGTGTGATACTCCCTCAATCATGTGTAATGTATATTGAGAGGTGTCATAGATGCTTTGGGTTTGGCATTCAAAGTGTTTTATGATTGAGTAGCTACAGTAAATATTTACTCCTGGATTTGTACTTATTGGGCAGCAGGGTAGCCTAGTGGTTAGAGCGTTGGACTAGTAACCAGAAGGTTGCAAGGTCAAACCCCCCAGCTGACAAGGTACAAATCTGTCGTTCTTTAACCCACTGTTCCTAGGCCGTCATTGAAAATAAGGAAGTGTTCTTAACTGACTTGCCTAGGTTTGTGCGAGCCGGAAAGGCTCATAAGACAATAGCCTATATTTTGTTACTGTATCGTGAGGCAGCATGATGTTCAAGTCTATCACAGGGCCTTATATAAACACTTGTATAATGTATAATACAGCATTTGGTATACTACCTAAACCAGCCTTTCTTAAAGTATGGTCGCGACGTGTCAGTGTAAATGTATAATTATTGATTAGGCCAAGTGCATCTGCGCTCTCTGCTTAGCAGCGGTCCCTGCTCAGTTTGGCAGCTGCGCGAGTGTAAGAGGGAAATGCCCGTGTGCTTCTCGGTTTACCGGATCTTTTTTCTGCAGTTTTCTTGAAGATCACTCCGCGATCCACCCGATGCAGCGCTGTCGTTCAGGCAGCGGATGATGCGCTGTTAGCCATTGACTTGTCCTTCCAAATCACTAACCGGTGTTATCAAATGGACTGATGCTAGCCACAAGTTCTGACTGAGCTCAGTTGTCATGAAACACATATACAGCGATGAGTATCTCTCTCTTTCATACAAACTTATAACGAGGAGCGCCCACAATGTGTTTTGCGTGTGGAAGTGCTTAGTAATGAGTCTCTTATGACGAACAAATTAATAAAACGACACGTCCTGACCAAACATCCACAGCATGATGGTAAACCCAGGGAGTTCTTACAGAACAGGACAGAATGCTTCAGGAAAGTGCTTCGACAGTGAAAAAGTCAGCTAGCAAGGCATTGTAGTCATTTTAAAACAGGTGAGGATAAGCAGAAATAAGGGAGTACTAACTCTTATAGTAGTAGATGTGAGTTTTTCTTTCATACAATCCCCTGGCCTTGTACACAGCAAATAGCTAACATTCGCCAAAGCGAGCTAGCTACTGATAGTGCATCCCAGTAACAGTACAGATGAAGATGAAAAATGATCAGGCCTACTGTATATCTTACTGTAGAAATAGTTAAAAACTAGTCTAGGTTGGAACTGTTGCTGTTAAAATACAATAATAATTGTTATTCTTAACTGGAATAAACTGATTGAAGCAAGATGTTTTTTAACACTCACACAGTTCTGGGTTGCTCATCTACAGCAGGAAGCGGTCTCCTGCCTGACTGAGAAAGCAGATGATGTTCTGGTCCAGTTTGGCACCACATACCTTTGCGAGTCAGGGTTCTCAACTCTGACATACTTAAAAAAACAGAAACAGTTTCAAGGCTGAGCATGACCTCATTGTTACACTGTCAAAAACAGAGCCCAGAATAGACATGCTCATTAGGACTGCTGTGTGTTCTGGTCTATGACATCAACATTGGGAAATGTGCAGGCTTTGCACACGGCCCAACTCTCTTTTCAACAAAGCACAACTGTCTGTTTCTTGCGAGAACTGGTTTTGTAACATTATGATGTAATCTGAACAAGGAAACAGATCTGAGCCTACCATAGACAAACCATTTATAGTGAGTGTATGGAATGTGTGAAGAAATCCATGTACAGATAAGATATACAGCAGGTACTCTCCAGGGCTGTGCCAAGATACACAGTTTAACACAGACTGTCATCAACCTCAAGCTAATTTCAAGCTATCAAATGATTAAATAGTCATCCAGGAGTGTCAAAATATAACTTTTCCCAAATGTAACTTTAAACAGGCCACACAGTGAGAATAGTTGGGATGTGATGACATTATCTATAGTGTTTAAATAGTTTAATACTGTAACTATGGTGACTGCTTTACATGCAATGCATTTTCACACTGTTTAAACTCAAATACTTACATTTTAAATAATCGCTGCTCTCTCACAGACTTCATAAACCAAAGGGTTATATAAAGGTTTTTAACATCATCGAGTTATTGTCAAAGCAATTTTGGCCCTGTTCCATGCCGATCTACAGAAATCAAGACATCCCCATCACAAACCCCTTAAGGGGCTCTTCATTTGTCTTGTTAGAATAGGTCCCTTGTCTGTTCCTGCCACACTCTGATTGGTTTCACCTGTCTTTGTGCTTGTCTCCACCCCCCTCTAGGTCTTGCCCATCTTCCCCATTATCCCCTGTGCATTGATACCTGTGTTCTCTGTCTGTTTCCAGTTTGTCTTGCCAGCATGTTTTCCCGTCTTCCTGTTTTCTCAAGTTTCTGTTTACTAGTTTCCCGGTTCTGACCATTCTGCCTGCCCTGACCCGGGCCTGCCTGCCGCTCTGTACCTGCCTGACCCCGACCCGATTACAAACCTCTGCCTGCCCTAGACCTGTCTTTTGCCTGCCCCCTGTTTGGGTCAATAAACATCTGTGATTCTAGCTGTCTGCATCTGGGTCTTATCCTGAGTTCTGGTAGTTATTTTATCAATGTATTTAGATAGGCCTATGTTATTTGCATGGATTCCATGTTGTATTGACTGCTATGAGTGTCAGTGTAAATAAAACTCAACTAGAACCATATACTAGGCAGTCTAGCATCTAGTCTTGAACTTGATTTAGAGTCTTGAACTTGATCTAGACCAACATACTGGGCAGCGTCATGAAGTCGTCGATCAGGTACACGTGCTCCTTATCTGGGCCAGAGGTGATAGCAATCATCTCAGCCTGGAATTCTGCGTACAGCGGGTCTTTCTTATTTACCACTCTGATGACAAACATCTCAATGCCGGCAGCCCCTCAGGCTGCACTGCATCACGCCGGTCTGCGTGCCCATCGGCTAGTATCACGGCGACTTTATGAACACCGGGCCGCGAGGCCTGGAACAGCTGGTTGGCTCTCAAGAGGGCACTACCCATAAAGGTGCCCTCGCCCAGGTATAGCATCTTCCTCACAGCAGTCAGAGAAATTACACAGACAGAGACAGACAGACAGACAGACAGACAGACAGACAGACAGACAGACAGACAGACAGACAGACAGACAGACAGACAGACAGACAGACAGACAGACAGACAGACAGACAGACAGACAGACAGACAGACAGACAGACCGACCGACGACAGACCGACCGACCGACCGACCGACCGACCGACCAGTGGATGAATGTGTGAGTGTAATTAACATCAGACAGAAAGGATACAGCAGAATGAACACAGGTCTGCTTCAAGAATGTCAAGACATTAGCTCAGAAGGCTAACACAGTTGTAGCATGCAGGAAACGCTGGATTTGAACCCAGTCTGTAACAGGTACTCATCTGCTTCAATACTACTGACCTTAATATCGTTCTGGCTGGACTGCTGCTTCACATTGACCACCACCATGTCTAAATGACTGTAGAGGATCACACTGATACCGCTGGCCTCACAGTTCACAGACACACGGTCAATCAGAGCGTTCACAAAGTCCTTGACCACCTCAAAGTTCTCCGGTCCAATGCTCTCTGAGCTGTCAATCACAAACGCCAGCTCTAGAGGACTCTCTCTGCACTTCAGACCACAGCCTGAGAACAAACAGAAAAAGAAACGTCAGCTAACTCTGTAAGTCAATAGTGTTTATGTTCTGTACACATCCATTCATAGTAAATGAGCTGTTTTAACTCACCACAAATGTCCCTGATCATTTTGATGACGTCCTCTCTCTGTGGGAGGAAGAAGAAAACGTTATTAAGATATAAAAATATGGTTGAGAGACTTAACAAAGGTGCCATTATGAAACAGTATGCATTTTGTGCTCTACTCACTGTCAGGCCAGGTTCCCCCTTCTCACCAGATTTCCCCTGCAAGTTTGGACACAGGTTAGCAATCAACATATAAATGAACCATGAAATAAGTTATTTTATAACCATGATGGGACCAGAAGACTATCATACCATGTGTCCTACAGACCCTGGCTCTCCAAATTCTCCCTTGTCTCCTTTCCGCCCACAGTCTCCACCAATCCCCCTGTGTACAGTAATATGACAGTAATGTTAAGCACATCAACAAGAACATTTATAGTGAACAGCAAATGGTTGTGTGTGTCCATTTTGTCATTGAACCGGTCTGTGTGTGTTTGTTTGGCAGTTACAGCCCTGTGTGGGTCAGGGTTCAATTCCCGCAGGGATAAAAAGTGTTGGCTAAGTTTGTACCTTTTCTCCTGGAAAGCCATCCCCTGGAGGCCCCAGAGGGCCCATTGGCTCCTGGAACCCAGGCTCCCCCTGAAGGTCACAAGAAGACCAGACTAATGATTAGCATGGTTAATCACGGCTAATGTTATAACAGCTCACAACACTGTATACAGCGGCACACAGAATATTGTGCCACGTCAGTGTGATAGTACCAAAACCAATTTCCCTCTGAACATACAGATAACTGGGGCGGCAGGTAGCCTAGTGGTTAGAGCGTTGGGCCAGTAACCGAAATGTTGCTAGTTTGACATCCCTGAGCTGACAAGGTAAAAATCTGTTGTTCTACCCCTGAACAAGGCAGTTAACCCACTGTTCCTAGGCCGTCATTGTAAATAAGAATGTGTTCTTAACTGACTTGCCTAGTTACATAAAGGTAAAATAAAATGATGATCATTATCGCACACCCCACCATGCCTAGTCCAGTATGATAATGTGCCCCTACCTTGGGCTCCTGGGATACCTGGTGGACCTGGCTGGCCCACAGAACCCTGCAAAACACACAAACATTAGTTCAGTTCCACATGACAATTTTCAAAAAGAAAATAATTTGACCTTTTTTTAAAGGGGCACTGGTATTGAAAAGAAACAAGAGATGTTGACAATATGTGTCTGCAAACAGATCTACAGCAAATGAAGGGTCTATGCCAGGGTGTAGGTTCTAGGCGTAGGCGCTAGAGGTAGGAGCTAGGGGGTAGGAGCTAGGAGCTAGGCGTAGGAGCCAGGGTTAGGGGCTAGGGCAGGGGTGGGCAAACTTTTTGGCTCGAGGACCACATTGGGATGTTGCAATTCAACGGAGGGACGCATTTTTGGGGGGACCAATTGTTTGTTAAAATCAATTTGCAGGGGCATCCCGAGTGGCGTAGCGTTGACTGGGAGACCCATGAGGCGGCGCACAATTGGCTCAGTGTCATCCGGGCTAGGAGAGGGTTTGGCATAGGAGAGGGTTTGGCAGGCCAAGATTTCCTTGTCCCATCGTGCTCTAGCGACTCCAGTGGTGGGCCGGGCTCATGTACGGTGACACGGTCGCCTGGTGTACGGTGTTTCTTCCGACACATTGCTTCCGAAATAATATCCTATTGGTGAGCCAACTGGTAAATGCAGAGGGTCTTTTACTCAGTTATAAGGAAATCTTATCACTTTACAAGGTCCCTGTAACACCTAAAGATTTTGCAATTGTTTTAGATGCCGTTCCCTCAGGTGTTGCTTTATTATTCAGGAACGTGTCAAGACCTGACCCTCAGAGCCTACCTTCCGTTGACCCTGTTGACTCATCAGTAGTTTCTCTTTTGGTCCATTCTTTGTTTCTCTTTTGGTCCATTCAACAACGGAGCGATTACAAACCTTGTTTCAGCAGGATGTTGTATCTATCTATACCTTATGTCATGCCTTATTGGAATGGATTTATTGATAATATCTGTTGGAAAAAGTTTGGATGTTGCCACACACATACCTACTTGTTAACAAAATTAAGGAAGTTTCCTTTAAAATTATTCATAAATATTATCCTGCCAACCACTATATGAAGAAGTTAGGAGCTGACCTGTGAGAATCTGTTCTCATTAAGGAAAACATCAACTCAAATGGCTCCTTTTGTAAGGACCACCCAGAAACAGTGTTGCATCTTTTTGGCATTGTATTCATGCAAGAAAACTGTGGCAAGACATTAGTAGATTTATAATTGAACACATTTATGATGATCTTACACTATGGCGGAGAGATGTTTTCTTTATCGACGATAGAAGTAAGCTGAAACATTTTTATGTAATTAATTTCATTATTCTTTTGGCCAAATTTCATATTCACAAATGTAAATTTACAAACAAATAAACACATTTTCTTATCTTACAAAAATAAATTGAACTGTATTTTAAGACAATTAAATACTCTACTAACAAAAAAGCTGTTAGAATAATGAGTGTATGTATGTCCCTTAAGGTCCTTGTGTAATGTGATATTGTACCCCAGCCCAACTGTCCATTGTATATTATTTATATATACTTGTGTTCCCACATGTACTTCCTGTATTGATTTGTTAATAAAAAACAGAATAAAAAAGATGCGGTGTGGACTTGTCATTCCCAATCGTCATCACTCACCGCTGCTATCAAATGGACTGATGCTAGCCACAAGTTCTGACTGAGCTCAATTGTCATGGAACGCGTATACAGCGATGAATTTCTCTCTCTTTCATACAAACTTATAACGAGGAGCGCTCACAATGTGTTTTGTGTGTGGAAGTGCTTAGTAATGAGTCTCTCATAACGAACAAATTAATAAAACGACACGTCCTGACCAAACATCCACAGCTCATGGATGTGATCAATCCGTTTATTCCAGTTCAGAATGAAAATGATTTCTTGTATTTTAACAGCAACAGTTCCAACCTAGACAGATATGTAAGAGTGTTTTTAATGGGGGAAAATTAACATGAATATATATGGATATTTAATTTCATTGTTATTTGTTTTTGTCTATATTGCATTTGTTTTAGGCATAAGTGCAATGAAATGTACTGATATTTATCTATAGTTGCATATTTTTCTATGCTTAGGTCCCAGGAAAACACAGAATTTCTCATTTGGGTGCCAGGCTGAAAACGTTGAAGAACCCCTGACCTAAACGACTATTTATATACTTAGTCAGACTGTCGTTCTTCTTTCCCCCAGGGCCCAGAATGTTGTTCAGATCACATCGTATCATTTCACTACATCTACCCTGTAGAGATGTACACGCTGGAATACTTCACCTATCATCTACGGCCCTATGGATACAAGTACAGGTACAACCCTGATGCTGTAGCAGCTGAAATTGAGAGTAACACCACCACACCTGTCTCTGCTTAACACAGAGATATCACAGACGGACTACTGCACTGAAGAAAGAACTTATTAGTGTGTCATGTTTAAATGCCGAAACAACAGCCTGACATTGCCACTCTCTTTGGTAAGCTGAGCAATGAGACTGAGGAAATGGAACCACTCTCAAATTCACTGACATGGTAGTTTTAAACATATTTTGAAGCTATACATTATTTACATAGACAACAAATACATGAACAATAGAGTAATATAGTTTTTTTGTGACAGGGGAGACAGTTGTACTAAGTTGAGTTCTTTCTGTTGATAGAGTTTCACATTTCCTTTTTAATTTTGTAAAGGTAAAATGTAAAAATGTATATATTCTTCAGTCAAGTGTATATTTTTTACAACTTACAGTAAAACAGAGGATAACATGATATTTTGTTAAAATTCAAATAGAAGTATGTACTTAATGTGTTCTCCAGATTTCTGTAGGTCTAGTGAAATATTCAATTCAGATTGTTAGCTAAAGATTACATTTTGACTTAAGTTCAGTACACAACAGATCATTTTATGTCATGAGACTCCTGACCTGTGAGAATCTGTTCAGTGTTTTTGGTTTGGAAGTTAAGGTGTCTTTTAATGGACAATTATTTGAAGCAACACAATGAGTAAAAACAAGGGTGTGTGAAAATAGAAAAAATATAAAGAGGTTGAATATTTGTACAGTACAGGGGTGGTTCACAGACTACATAAAGAACACAATAGAGAAATAGAGTATACAGGTCCTCTCTGGAGCATCAGTGTAGCAGTGCTGTCGTTCACCTGATCTTTGGTCAAACTGTAACTGATAGAGAGGCTGTGTCCCGATTCTCCACCCTTATCCCAAAGTATGCACTTACACACTCCACATCCTTGGGAGAGTTGGGATGCAGCCATAGATAGATAGCCCATGTCCTCAGTGCATCCCTCTGACATCAACATTGGGAAATGTGCAGGCTTTGCACACGGCCCAACTCTCTTTCAACAAAGCACAACTGTCTGTTTCTTGCGAGAACTGGTTTTGTAACATTATGATGTAATCTGAACAAGGAAACAGATCTGAGCCTACCATAGACAAACCATTTATAGTGAGTGTATGGAATGTGTGAAGAAATCCATGTACAGATAAGATATACAGCAGCGTACTCTCCAGGGCTGTGCCAAGATACACAGTTTAACACAGACTGTCATCAACCTCAAGCTAATTTCAAGCTATCAAATGATTAAATAGTCATCCAGGGAGTGTCAAAATATAACTTTTTCCCAAATGTAACTTTAAACAGGCCACGCAGTGAGAATAGTTGGGATGTGATGACATTATCTATAGTGTTTAAATAGTTTAATACTGTAACTATGGTGACTGCTTTACATGCAATGCATTTTCACACTGTTTAAACTCAAATACTTACATTTTAAATAATCGCTGCTCTCTCACAGACTTCATAAACCAAAGGGTTATATAAAGGTTTTTAACATCATCGAGTTATTGTCAAAGCAATTTTGGCCCTGTTCCATGCCGATCTACAGAAATCAAGACATCCCCATCACAAACCCCTTAAGGGGCTCTTCATTTGTCTTGTTAGAATAGGTCCCTTGTCTGTTCCTGCCACACTCTGATTGGTTTCACCTGTCTTTGTGCTTGTCTCCACCCCCCTCTAGGTCTTGCCCATCTTCCCCATTATCCCCTGTGCATTGATACCTGTGTTCTCTGTCTGTTTCCAGTTTGTCTTGCCAGCATGTTTTCCCGTCTTCCTGTTTTCTCAAGTTTCTGTTTACTAGTTTCCCGGTTCTGACCATTCTGCCTGCCCTGACCCCGGGCCTGCCTGCCGTTCTGTACCTGCCTGACCCCGACCCGATTACAAACCTCTGCCTGCCCTAGACCTGTCTTTTGCCTGCCCCCTGTTTGGGTCAATAAACATCTGTGATTCTAGCTGTCTGCATCTGGGTCTTATCCTGAGTTCTGGTAGTTATTTTATCAATGTATTTAGATAGGCCTATGTTATTTGCATGGATTCCATGTTGTATTGACTGCTATGAGTGTCAGTGTAAATAAAACTCAACTAGAACCATATACTAGGCAGTCTAGCATCTAGTCTTGAACTTGATTTAGAGTCTTGAACTTGATCTAGACCAACATACTGGGCAGCGTCATGAAGTCGTCGATCAGGTACACGTGCTCCTTATCTGGGCCAGAGGTGATAGCAATCATCTCAGCCTGGAATTCTGCGTACAGCGGGTCTTTCTTATTTACCACTCTGATGACAAACATCTCAATGCCGGCAGCGTCCTCAGGCTGCACTGCATCACGCCGGTCTGCGTGCCCATCGGCTAGTATCACGGCGACTTTATGAACACCGGGCCGCGAGGCCTGGAACAGCTGGTTGGCTCTCAAGAGGGCACTACCCATAAAGGTGCCCTCGCCCAGGTATAGCATCTTCCTCACAGCAGTCAGAGAAATTACACAGACAGACAGACAGACAGACAGACAGACAGACAGACAGACAGACAGACAGACAGACAGACAGACAGACAGACAGACAGACAGACAGACAGACAGACAGACAGACAGACAGACAGACAGACAGACAGACAGACAGACAGACAGACAGACAGACAGACAGACAGACAGACCGACCGACCGACCGACCGACCGACCGACCGACCAGTGGATGAATGTGTGAGTGTAATTAACATCAGACAGAAAAAGGATACAGCAGAATGAACACAGGTCTGCTTCAAGAATGTCAAGACATTAGCTCAGAAGGCTAACACAGTTGTAGCATGCAGGAAACGCTGGATTTGAACCCAGTCTGTAACAGGTACTCATCTGCTTCAATACTACTGACCTTAATATCGTTCTGGCTGGACTGCTGCTTCACATTGACCACCACCATGTCTAAATGACTGTAGAGGATCACACTGATACCGCTGGCCTCACAGTTCACAGACACACGGTCAATCAGAGCGTTCACAAAGTCCTTGACCACCTCAAAGTTCTCCGGTCCAATGCTCTCTGAGCTGTCAATCACAAACGCCAGCTCTAGAGGACTCTCTCTGCACTTCAGACCACAGCCTGAGAACAAACAGAAAGAGTGTCTTTATCGATCAATCAAGTGTATTTTAAAAGTCATTTTTACATCAGCAGTTGTCACAAAGTGTTTTACAGTAACCTGGCCTAGAACCCAAAGAGCAAACAGAAGAACATTTAATATATTCATTTTGATCTATTTAGAAAAGGATAGTCCAGCAATAGTAACAATTACCACTGTTTTCCAGGGAGCTCTTGGCACAGTTCCTTAGAAGGAAGAAACGTCAGCTAACTCTGTAAGTCAATAGTGTTTATGTTCTGTACACATCCATTCATAGTAAATGAGCTGTTTTAACTCACCACAAATGTCCCTGATCATTTTGATGACGTCCTCTCTCTGTGGGAGGAAGAAGAAAACGTTATTAAGATATAAAAATATGGTTGAGAGACTTAACAAAGGTGCCATTATGAAACAGTATGCATTTTGTGCTCTACTCACTGTCAGGCCAGGTTCCCCCTTCTCACCAGATTTCCCCTGCAAGTTTGGACACAGGTTAGCAATCAACATATAAATGAACCATGAAATAAGTTATTTTATAACCATGATGGGACCAGAAGACTATCATACCATGTGTCCTACAGACCCTGGCTCTCCAAATTCTCCCTTGTCTCCTTTCCGCCCACAGTCTCCACCAATCCCCCTGTGTACAGTAATATGACAGTAATGTTAAGCACATCAACAAGAACATTTATAGTGAACAGCAAATGGTTGTGTGTGTCCATTTTGTCATTGAACCGGTCTGTGTGTGTTTGTTTGGCAGTTACAGCCCTGTGTGGGTCAGGGTTCAATTCCCGCAGGGATAAAAAGTGTTGGCTAAGTTTGTACCTTTTCTCCTGGAAAGCCATCCCCTGGAGGCCCCAGAGGGCCCATTGGCTCCTGGAACCCAGGCTCCCCCTGAAGGTCACAAGAAGACCAGACTAATGATTAGCATGGTTAATCACGGCTAATGTTATAACAGCTCACAACACTGTATACAGCGGCACACAGAATATTGTGCCACGTCAGTGTGATAGTACCAAAACCAATTTCCCTCTGAACATACAGATAACTGGGGCGGCAGGTAGCCTAGTGGTTAGAGCGTTGGGCCAGTAACCGAAATGTTGCTAGTTTGACATCCCTGAGCTGACAAGGTAAAAATCTGTTGTTCTACCCCTGAACAAGGCAGTTAACCCACTGTTCCTAGGCCGTCATTGTAAATAAGAATGTGTTCTTAACTGACTTGCCTAGTTACATAAAGGTAAAATAAAATGATGATCATTATCGCACACCCCACCATGCCTAGTCCAGTATGATAATGTGCCCCTACCTTGGGCTCCTGGGATACCTGGTGGACCTGGCTGGCCCACAGAACCCTGCAAAACACACAAACATTAGTTCAGTTCCACATGACAATTTTCAAAAGAAAATAATTTGACCTTTTTTAAAGGGGCACTGGTATTGAAAAGAAACAAGAGATGTTGACAATATGTGTCTGCAAACAGATCTACAGCAAATGAAGGGTCTATGCCAGGGTGTAGGTTCTAGGCGTAGGCGCTAGAGGTAGGAGCTAGGGGGTAAGAGCTAGGAGCTAGGCGTAGGAGCCAGGGTTAGGGGCTAGGGCAGGGGTGGGCAAACTTTTGGCTCGAGGACCACATTGGGATGTTGCAATTCAACGGAGGGACGCATTTTGGGGGACCAATTGTTTGTTAAAATCAATTTGCAGGGGCATCCCGAGTGGCGTAGCGTTGACTGGGAGACCCATGAGGCGGCGCACAATTGGCTCAGTGTCATCCGGGCTAGGAGAGGGTTTGGCATAGGAGAGGGTTTGGCAGGCCAAGATTTCCTTGTCCCATCGTGCTCTAGCGACTCCAGTGGTGGGCCGGGCTCATGTACGGTGACACGGTCGCCTGGTGTACGGTGTTTCTTCCGACACATTGCTTCCGAAATAATATCCTATTGGTGAGCCAACTGGTAAATGCAGAGGGTCTTTTACTCAGTTATAAGGAAATCTTATCACTTTACAAGGTCCCTGTAACACCTAAAGATTTTGCAATTGTTTTAGATGCCGTTCCCTCAGGTGTTGCTTTATTATTCAGGAACGTGTCAAGACCTGACCCTCAGAGCCTACCTTCCGTTGACCCTGTTGACTCATCAGTAGTTTCTCTTTTGGTCCATTCTTCTGTTTCTCTTTTGGTCCATTCAACAACGGAGCGATTACAAACCTTGTTTCAGCAGGATGTTGTATCTATCTATACCTTATGTCATGCCTTATTGGAATGGATTTATTGATAATATCTGTTGGAAAAAAGTTTGGATGTTGCCACACACATACCTACTTGTTAACAAAATTAAGGAAGTTTCCTTTAAAATTATTCATAAATATTATCCTGCCAACCACTATATGAAGAAGTTAGGAGCTGACCTGTGAGAATCTGTTCTCATTAAGGAAAACATCAACTCAAATGGCTCCTTTTGTAAGGACCACCCAGAAACAGTGTTGCATCTTTTTTGGCATTGTATTCATGCAAGAAAACTGTGGCAAGACATTAGTAGATTTATAATTGAACACATTTATGATGATCTTACACTATGGCGGAGAGATGTTTTCTTTATCGACGATAGAAGTAAGCTGAAACATTTTTATGTAATTAATTTCATTATTCTTTTGGCCAAATTTCATATTCACAAATGTAAATTTACAAACAAATAAACACATTTTCTTACCTTACAAAAATAAATTGAACTGTATTTTAAGACAATTAAATACTCTACTAACAAAAAAGCTGTTAGAATAATGAGTGTATGTATGTCCCTTAAGGTCCTTGTGTAATGTGATATTGTACCCCAGCCCAACTGTCCATTGTATATTATTTATATATACTTGTGTTCCCACATGTACTTCCTGTATTGATTTGTTAATAAAAAACAGAATAAAAAAGATGCGGTGTGGACTTGTCATTCCCAATCGTCATCACTCACCGCTGCTATCAAATGGACTGATGCTAGCCACAAGTTCTGACTGAGCTCAATTGTCATGGAACGCGTATACAGCGATGAATTTCTCTCTCTTTCATACAAACTTATAACGAGGAGCGCTCACAATGTGTTTTGTGTGTGGAAGTGCTTAGTAATGAGTCTCTCATAACGAACAAATTAATAAAACGACACGTCCTGACCAAACATCCACAGCTCATGGATGTGATCAATCCGTTTATTCCAGTTCAGAATGAAAATGATTTCTTGTATTTTAACAGCAACAGTTCCAACCTAGACAGATATGTAAGAGTGTTTTTAATGGGGGAAAATTAACATGAATATATATGGATATTTAATTTCATTGTTATTTGTTTTTGTCTATATTGCATTTGTTTTAGGCATAAGTGCAATGAAATGTACTGATATTTATATATAGTTGCATATTTTTCTATGCTTGGGTCCCAGGAAAACACAGAATTTCTCATTTGGGTCCCAGGCTGAAAACGTTGAAGAACCCCTGACCTAAACGACTATTTATATACTTAGTCAGACTGTCGTTCTTCTTTCCCCCAGGGCCCAGAATGTTGTTCAGATCACATCGTATCATTTCACTACATCTACCCTGTAGAGATGTACACGCTGGAATACTTCACCTATCATCTACGGCCCTATGGATACAAGTACAGGTACAACCCTGATGCTGTAGCAGCTGAAATTGAGAGTAACACCACCACACCTGTCTCTGCTTAACACAGAGATATCACAGACGGACTACTGCACTGAAGAAAGAACTTATTAGTGTGTCATGTTTAAATGCCGAAACAACAGCCTGACATTGCCACTCTCTTTGGTAAGCTGAGCAATGAGACTGAGGAAATGGAACCACTCTCAAATTCACTGACATGGTAGTTTTAAACATATTTTGAAGCTATACATTATTTACATAGACAACAAATACATGAACAATAGAGTAATATAGTTTTTTTTTTTTGTGACAGGGGGAGACAGTTGTACTAAGTTGAGTTCTTTCTGTTGATAGAGTTTCACATTTCCTTTTTAATTTTGTAAAGGTAAAATGTAAAAATGTATATATTCTTCAGTCAAGTGTATATTTTTTACAACTTACAGTAAAACAGAGGATAACATGATATTTTGTTAAAATTCAAATAGAAGTATGTACTTAATGTGTTCTCCAGATTTCTGTAGGTCTAGTGAAATATTCAATTCAGATTGTTAGCTAAAGATTACATTTTGACTTAAGTTCAGTACACAACAGATCATTTTATGTCATGAGACTCCTGACCTGTGAGAATCTGTTCAGTGTTTTTGGTTTGGAAGTTAAGGTGTCTTTTAATGGACAATTATTTGAAGCAACACAATGAGTAAAAACAAGGGTGTGTGAAAATAGAAAAAATATAAAGAGGTTGAATATTTGTACAGTACAGGGGTGGTTCACAGACTACATAAAGAACACAATAGAGAAATAGAGTATACAGGTCCTCTCTGGAGCATCAGTGTAGCAGTGCTGTCGTTCACCTGATCTTTGGTCAAACTGTAACTGATAGAGAGGCTGTGTCCCGATTCTCCACCCTTATCCCAAAGTATGCACTTACACACTCCACATCCTTGGGAGAGTTGGGATGCAGCCATAGATAGATAGCCCATGTCCTCAGTGCATCCCTCTGACATCAACATTGGGAAATGTGCAGGCTTTGCACACGGCCCAACTCTCTTTCAACAAAGCACAACTGTCTGTTTCTTGCGAGAACTGGTTTTGTAACATTATGATGTAATCTGAACAAGGAAACAGATCTGAGCCTACCATAGACAAACCATTTATAGTGAGTGTATGGAATGTGTGAAGAAATCCATGTACAGATAAGATATACAGCAGCGTACTCTCCAGGGCTGTGCCAAGATACACAGTTTAACACAGACTGTCATCAACCTCAAGCTAATTTCAAGCTATCAAATGATTAAATAGTCATCCAGGGAGTGTCAAAATATAACTTTTTCCCAAATGTAACTTTAAACAGGCCATGCAGTGAGAATAGTTGGGATGTGATGACATTATCTATAATGTTTAAATAGTTTAATACTGTAACTATGGTGACTGCTTTACATGCAATGCATTTTCACACTGTTTAAACTCAAATACTTACATTTTAAATAATCGCTGCTCTCTCACAGACTTCATAAACCAAAGGGTTATATAAAGGTTTTTAACATCATCGAGTTATTGTCAAAGCAATTTTGGCCCTGTTCCATGCCGATCTACAGAAATCAAGACATCCCCATCACAAACCCCTTAAGGGGCTCTTCATTTGTCTTGTTAGAATAGGTCCCTTGTCTGTTCCTGCCACACTCTGATTGGTTTCACCTGTCTTTGTGCTTGTCTCCACCCCCCTCTAGGTCTTGCCCATCTTCCCCATTATCCCCTGTGCATTGATACCTGTGTTCTCTGTCTGTTTCCAGTTTGTCTTGCCAGCATGTTTTCCCGTCTTCCTGTTTTCTCAAGTTTCTGTTTACTAGTTTCCCCGGTTCTGACCATTCTGCCTGCCCTGACCCCGGGCCTGCCTGCCGTTCTGTACCTGCCTGACCCCCGACCCGATTACAAACCTCTGCCTGCCCTAGACCTGTCTTTTGCCTGCCCCCTGTTTGGGTCAATAAACATCTGTGATTCTAGCTGTCTGCATCTGGGTCTTATCCTGAGTTCTGGTAGTTATTTTATCAATGTATTTAGATAGGCCTATGTTATTTGCATGGATTCCATGTTGTATTGACTGCTATGAGTGTCAGTGTAAATAAAACTCAACTAGAACCATATACTAGGCAGTCTAGCATCTAGTCTTGAACTTGATTTAGAGTCTTGAACTTGTCTAGACCAACATACTGGGCAGCGTCATGAAGTCGTCGATCAGGTACACGTGCTCCTTATCTGGGCCAGAGGTGATAGCAATCATCTCAGCCTGGAATTCTGCGTACAGCGGGTCTTTCTTATTTACCACTCTGATGACAAACATCTCAATGCCGGCAGCGTCCTCAGGCTGCACTGCATCACGCCGGTCTGCGTGCCCATCGGCTAGTATCACGGCGACTTTATGAACACCGGGCCGCGAGGCCTGGAACAGCTGGTTGGCTCTCAAGAGGGCACTACCCATAAAGGTGCCCTCGCCCAGGTATAGCATCTTCCTCACAGCAGTCAGAGAAATTACAGACAGACAGACAGACAGAGACAGACAGACAGACAGACAGACAGACAGACAGACAGACAGACAGACAGACAGACAGACAGACAGACAGACAGACAGACAGACAGACAGACAGACAGACAGACAGACAGACAGACAGACAGACAGACAGACAGACAGACAGACACCCGACCGACCGACCGACCGACCACCGACCGACCAGTGGATGAATGTGTGAGTGTAATTAACATCAGACAGAAAAAGGATACAGCAGAATGAACACAGGTCTGCTTCAAGAATGTCAAGACATTAGCTCAGAAGGCTAACACAGTTGTAGCATGCAGGAAACGCTGGATTTGAACCCAGTCTGTAACAGGTACTCATCTGCTTCAATACTACTGACCTTAATATCGTTCTGGCTGGACTGCTGCTTCACATTGACCACCACCATGTCTAAATGACTGTAGAGGATCACACTGATACCGCTGGCCTCACAGTTCACAGACACACGGTCAATCAGAGCGTTCACAAAGTCCTTGACCACCTCAAAGTTCTCCGGTCCAATGCTCTCTGAGCTGTCAATCACAAACGCCAGCTCTAGAGGACTCTCTCTGCACTTCAGACCACAGCCTGAGAACAAACAGAAAGAGTGTCTTTATCGATCAATCAAGTGTATTTTAAAAGTCATTTTTACATCAGCAGTTGTCACAAAGTGTTTTACAGTAACCTGGCCTAGAACCCAAAGAGCAAACAGAAGAACATTTAATATATTCATTTTGATCTATTTAGAAAAGGATAGTCCAGCAATAGTAACAATTACCACTGTTTTCCAGGGAGCTCTTGGCACAGTTCCTTAGAAGGAAGAAACGTCAGCTAACTCTGTAAGTCAATAGTGTTTATGTTCTGTACACATCCATTCATAGTAAATGAGCTGTTTTAACTCACCACAAATGTCCCTGATCATTTTGATGACGTCCTCTCTCTGTGGGAGGAAGAAGAAAACGTTATTAAGATATAAAAATATGGTTGAGAGACTTAACAAAGGTGCCATTATGAAACAGTATGCATTTTGTGCTCTACTCACTGTCAGGCCAGGTTCCCCCTTCTCACCAGATTTCCCCTGCAAGTTTGGACACAGGTTAGCAATCAACATATAAATGAACCATGAAATGTTATTTTATAACCATGATGGGACCAGAAGACTATCAACCATGTGTCCTACAGACCCTGGCTCTCCAAATTCTCCCTTGTCTCCTTTCCGCCCACAGTCTCCACCAATCCCCCTGTGTACAGTAATATGACAGTAATGTTAAGCACATCAACAAGAACATTTATAGTGAACAGCAAATGGTTGTGTGTGTCCATTTTGTCATTGAACCGGTCTGTGTGTGTTTGTTTGGCAGTTACAGCCCTGTGTGGGTCAGGGTTCAATTCCCGCAGGGATAAAAAGTGTTGGCTAAGTTTGTACCTTTTCTCCTGGAAAGCCATCCCCTGGAGGCCCCAGAGGGCCCATTGGCTCCTGGAACCCAGGCTCCCCCTGAAGGTCACAAGAAGACCAGACTAATGATTAGCATGGTTAATCACGGCTAATGTTATAACAGCTCACAACACTGTATACAGCGGCACACAGAATATTGTGCCACGTCAGTGTGATAGTACCAAAACCAATTTCCCTCTGAACATACAGATAACTGGGGCGGCAGGTAGCCTAGTGGTTAGAGCGTTGGGCCAGTAACCGAAATGTTGCTAGTTTGACATCCCTGAGCTGACAAGGTAAAAATCTGTTGTTCTACCCCTGAACAAGGCAGTTAACCCACTGTTCCTAGGCCGTCATTGTAAATAAGAATGTGTTCTTAACTGACTTGCCTAGTTACATAAAGGTAAAATAAAATGATGATCATTATCGCACACCCCACCATGCCTAGTCCAGTATGATAATGTGCCCCTACCTTGGGCTCCTGGGATACCTGGTGGACCTGGCTGGCCCACAGAACCCTGCAAAACACACAAACATTAGTTCAGTTCCACATGACAATTTTCAAAAAGAAAATAATTTGACCTTTTTTTAAAGGGGCACTGGTATTGAAAAGAAACAAGAGATGTTGACAATATGTGTCTGCAAACAGATCTACAGCAAATGAAGGGTCTATGCCAGGGTGTAGGTTCTAGGCGTAGGCGCTAGAGGTAGGAGCTAGGGGGTAAGAGCTAGGAGCTAGGCGTAGGAGCCAGGGTTAGGGGCTAGGGCAGGGGTGGGCAAACTTTTTGGCTCGAGGACCACATTGGGATGTTGCAATTCAACGGAGGGACGCATTTTTGGGGGACCAATTGTTTGTTAAAATCAATTTGCAGGGGCATCCCGAGTGGCGTAGCGTTGACTGGGAGACCCATGAGGCGGCGCACAATTGGCTCAGTGTCATCCGGGCTAGGAGAGGGTTTGGCATAGGAGAGGGTTTGGCAGGCCAAGATTTCCTTGTCCCATCGTGCTCTAGCGACTCCAGTGGTGGGCCGGGCTCATGTACGGTGACACGGTCGCCTGGTGTACGGTGTTTCTTCCGACACATTGCTTCCGAAATAATATCCTATTGGTGAGCCAACTGGTAAATGCAGAGGGTCTTTTACTCAGTTATAAGGAAATCTTATCACTTTACAAGGTCCCTGTAACACCTAAAGATTTTGCAATTGTTTTAGATGCCGTTCCCTCAGGTGTTGCTTTATTATTCAGGAACGTGTCAAGACCTGACCCTCAGAGCCTACCTTCCGTTGACCCTGTTGACTCATCAGTAGTTTCTCTTTTGGTCCATTCTTCTGTTTCTCTTTTGGTCCATTCAACAACGGAGCGATTACAAACCTTGTTTCAGCAGGATGTTGTATCTATCTATACCTTATGTCATGCCTTATTGGAATGGATTTATTGATAATATCTGTTGGAAAAAAGTTTGGATGTTGCCACACACATACCTACTTGTTAACAAAATTAAGGAAGTTTCCTTTAAAATTATTCATAAATATTATCCTGCCAACCACTATATGAAGAAGTTAGGAGCTGACCTGTGAGAATCTGTTCTCATTAAGGAAAACATCAACTCAAATGGCTCCTTTTGTAAGGACCACCCAGAAACAGTGTTGCATCTTTTTGGCATTGTATTCATGCAAGAAAACTGTGGCAAGACATTAGTAGATTTATAATTGAACACATTTATGATGATCTTACACTATGGCGGAGAGATGTTTTCTTTATCGACGATAGAAGTAAGCTGAAACATTTTTATGTAATTAATTTCATTATTCTTTTGGCCAAATTTCATATTCACAAATGTAAATTTACAAACAAATAAACACATTTTCTTACCTTACAAAAATAAATTGAACTGTATTTTAAGACAATTAAATACTCTACTAACAAAAAAGCTGTTAGAATAATGAGTGTATGTATGTCCCTTAAGGTCCTTGTGTAATGTGATATTGTACCCCAGCCCAACTGTCCATTGTATATTATTTATATATACTTGTGTTCCCACATGTACTTCCTGTATTGATTTGTTAATAAAAACAGAATAAAAAAGATGCGGTGTGGACTTGTCATTCCCAATCGTCATCACTCACCGCTGCTATCAAATGGACTGATGCTAGCCACAAGTTCTGACTGAGCTCAATTGTCATGGAACGCGTATACAGCGATGAATTTCTCTCTCTTTCATACAAACTTATAACGAGGAGCGCTCACAATGTGTTTTGTGTGTGGAAGTGCTTAGTAATGAGTCTCTCATAACGAACAAATTAATAAAACGACACGTCCTGACCAAACATCCACAGCTCATGGATGTGATCAATCCGTTTATTCCAGTTCAGAATGAAAATGATTTCTTGTATTTTAACAGCAACAGTTCCAACCTAGACAGATATGTAAGAGTGTTTTTAATGGGGGAAAATTAACATGAATATATATGGATATTTAATTTCATTGTTATTTGTTTTTGTCTATATTGCATTTGTTTTAGGCATAAGTGCAATGAAATGTACTGATATTTATATATAGTTGCATATTTTTCTATGCTTGGGTCCCAGGAAAACACAGAATTTCTCATTTGGGTCCCAGGCTGAAAACGTTGAAGAACCCCTGACCTAAACGACTATTTATATACTTAGTCAGACTGTCGTTCTTCTTTCCCCCAGGGCCCAGAATGTTGTTCAGATCACATCGTATCATTTCACTACATCTACCCTGTAGAGATGTACACGCTGGAATACTTCACCTATCATCTACGGCCCTATGGATACAAGTACAGGTACAACCCTGATGCTGTAGCAGCTGAAATTGAGAGTAACACCACCACACCTGTCTCTGCTTAACACAGAGATATCACAGACGGACTACTGCACTGAAGAAAGAACTTATTAGTGTGTCATGTTTAAATGCCGAAACAACAGCCTGACATTGCCACTCTCTTTGGTAAGCTGAGCAATGAGACTGAGGAAATGGAACCACTCTCAAATTCACTGACATGGTAGTTTTAAACATATTTTGAAGCTATACATTATTTACATAGACAACAAATACATGAACAATAGAGTAATATAGTTTTTTTGTGACAGGGGAGACAGTTGTACTAAGTTGAGTTCTTTCTGTTGATAGAGTTTCACATTTCCTTTTTAATTTTGTAAAGGTAAAATGTAAAAATGTATATATTCTTCAGTCAAGTGTATATTTTTTACAACTTACAGTAAAACAGAGGATAACATGATATTTTGTTAAAATTCAAATAGAAGTATGTACTTAATGTGTTCTCCAGATTTCTGTAGGTCTAGTGAAATATTCAATTCAGATTGTTAGCTAAAGATTACATTTTGACTTAAGTTCAGTACACAACAGATCATTTTATGTCATGAGACTCCTGACCTGTGAGAATCTGTTCAGTGTTTTTGGTTTGGAAGTTAAGGTGTCTTTTAATGGACAATTATTTGAAGCAACACAATGAGTAAAAACAAGGGTGTGTGAAAATAGAAAAAATATAAAGAGGTTGAATATTTGTACAGTACAGGGGGTGGTTCACAGACTACATAAAGAACACAATAGAGAAATAGAGTATACAGGTCCTCTCTGGAGCATCAGTGTAGCAGTGCTGTCGTTCACCTGATCTTTGGTCAAACTGTAACTGATAGAGAGGCTGTGTCCCGATTCTCCACCCTTATCCCAAAGTATGCACTTACACACTCCACATCCTTGGGAGAGTTGGGATGCAGCCATAGATAGATAGCCCATGTCCTCAGTGCATCCCTCTGACATCAACATTGGGAAATGTGCAGGCTTTGCACACGGCCCAACTCTCTTTCAACAAAGCACAACTGTCTGTTTCTTGCGAGAACTGGTTTTGTAACATTATGATGTAATCTGAACAAGGAAACAGATCTGAGCCTACCATAGACAAACCATTTATAGTGAGTGTATGGAATGTGTGAAGAAATCCATGTACAGATAAGATATACAGCAGCGTACTCTCCAGGGCTGTGCCAAGATACACAGTTTAACACAGACTGTCATCAACCTCAAGCTAATTTCAAGCTATCAAATGATTAAATAGTCATCCAGGGAGTGTCAAAATATAACTTTTTCCCAAATGTAACTTTAAACAGGCCACACAGTGAGAATAGTTGGGATGTGATGACATTATCTATAGTGTTTAAATAGTTTAATACTGTAACTATGGTGACTGCTTTACATGCAATGCATTTTCACACTGTTTAAACTCAAATACTTACATTTTAAATAATCGCTGCTCTCTCACAGACTTCATAAACCAAAGGGTTATATAAAGGTTTTTAACATCATCGAGTTATTGTCAAAGCAATTTTGGCCCTGTTCCATGCCGATCTACAGAAATCAAGACATCCCCATCACAAACCCCTTAAGGGGCTCTTCATTTGTCTTGTTAGAATAGGTCCCTTGTCTGTTCCTGCCACACTCTGATTGGTTTCACCTGTCTTTGTGCTTGTCTCCACCCCCCTCTAGGTCTTGCCCATCTTCCCCATTATCCCCTGTGCATTGATACCTGTGTTCTCTGTCTGTTTCCAGTTTGTCTTGCCAGCATGTTTTCCCGTCTTCCTGTTTTCTCAAGTTTCTGTTTACTAGTTTCCCCGGTTCTGACCATTCTGCCTGCCCTGACCCCGGGCCTGCCTGCCGTTCTGTACCTGCCTGACCCCCGACCCGATTACAAACCTCTGCCTGCCCTAGACCTGTCTTTTGCCTGCCCCCTGTTTGGGTCAATAAACATCTGTGATTCTAGCTGTCTGCATCTGGGTCTTATCCTGAGTTCTGGTAGTTATTTTATCAATGTATTTAGATAGGCCTATGTTATTTGCATGGATTCCATGTTGTATTGACTGCTATGAGTGTCAGTGTAAATAAAACTCAACTAGAACCATATACTAGGCAGTCTAGCATCTAGTCTTGAACTTGATTTAGAGTCTTGAACTTGATCTAGACCAACATACTGGGCAGCGTCATGAAGTCGTCGATCAGGTACACGTGCTCCTTATCTGGGCCAGAGGTGATAGCAATCATCTCAGCCTGGAATTCTGCGTACAGCGGGTCTTTCTTATTTACCACTCTGATGACAAACATCTCAATGCCGGCAGCGTCCTCAGGCTGCACTGCATCACGCCGGTCTGCGTGCCCATCGGCTAGTATCACGGCGACTTTATGAACACCGGGCCGCGAGGCCTGGAACAGCTGGTTGGCTCTCAAGAGGGCACTACCCATAAAGGTGCCCTCGCCCAGGTATAGCATCTTCCTCACAGCAGTCAGAGAAATTACACAGACAGACAGACAGACAGACAGACAGACAGACAGACAGACAGACAGACAGACAGACAGACAGACAGACAGACAGACAGACAGACAGACAGACAGACAGACAGACAGACAGACAGACAGACAGACAGACAGACAGACAGACAGACAGACAGACAGACAGACAGACCGACCGACCGACCGACCGACCGACCGACCGACCAGTGGATGAATGTGTGAGTGTAATTAACATCAGACAGAAAAAGGATACAGCAGAATGAACACAGGTCTGCTTCAAGAATGTCAAGACATTAGCTCAGAAGGCTAACACAGTTGTAGCATGCAGGAAACGCTGGATTTGAACCCAGTCTGTAACAGGTACTCATCTGCTTCAATACTACTGACCTTAATATCGTTCTGGCTGGACTGCTGCTTCACATTGACCACCACCATGTCTAAATGACTGTAGAGGATCACACTGATACCGCTGGCCTCACAGTTCACAGACACACGGTCAATCAGAGCGTTCACAAAGTCCTTGACCACCTCAAAGTTCTCCGGTCCAATGCTCTCTGAGCTGTCAATCACAAACGCCAGCTCTAGAGGACTCTCTCTGCACTTCAGACCACAGCCTGAGAACAAACAGAAAGAGTGTCTTTATCGATCAATCAAGTGTATTTTAAAAGTCATTTTTACATCAGCAGTTGTCACAAAGTGTTTTACAGTAACCTGGCCTAGAACCCAAAGAGCAAACAGAAGAACATTTAATATATTCATTTTGATCTATTTAGAAAAGGATAGTCCAGCAATAGTAACAATTACCACTGTTTTCCAGGGAGCTCTTGGCACAGTTCCTTAGAAGGAAGAAACGTCAGCTAACTCTGTAAGTCAATAGTGTTTATGTTCTGTACACATCCATTCATAGTAAATGAGCTGTTTTAACTCACCACAAATGTCCCTGATCATTTTGATGACGTCCTCTCTCTGTGGGAGGAAGAAGAAAACGTTATTAAGATATAAAAATATGGTTGAGAGACTTAACAAAGGTGCCATTATGAAACAGTATGCATTTTGTGCTCTACTCACTGTCAGGCCAGGTTCCCCCTTCTCACCAGATTTCCCCTGCAAGTTTGGACACAGGTTAGCAATCAACATATAAATGAACCATGAAATAAGTTATTTTATAACCATGATGGGACCAGAAGACTATCATACCATGTGTCCTACAGACCCTGGCTCTCCAAATTCTCCCTTGTCTCCTTTCCGCCCACAGTCTCCACCAATCCCCTGTGTACAGTAATATGACAGTAATGTTAAGCACATCAACAAGAACATTTATAGTGAACAGCAAATGGTTGTGTGTGTCCATTTTGTCATTGAACCGGTCTGTGTGTGTTTGTTTGGCAGTTACAGCCCTGTGTGGGTCAGGGTTCAATTCCCGCAGGGATAAAAAGTGTTGGCTAAGTTTGTACCTTTTCTCCTGGAAAGCCATCCCCTGGAGGCCCCAGAGGGCCCATTGGCTCCTGGAACCCAGGCTCCCCCTGAAGGTCACAAGAAGACCAGACTAATGATTAGCATGGTTAATCACGGCTAATGTTATAACAGCTCACAACACTGTATACAGCGGCACACAGAATATTGTGCCACGTCAGTGTGATAGTACCAAAACCAATTTCCCTCTGAACATACAGATAACTGGGGCGGCAGGTAGCCTAGTGGTTAGAGCGTTGGGCCAGTAACCGAAATGTTGCTAGTTTGACATCCCTGAGCTGACAAGGTAAAAATCTGTTGTTCTACCCCTGAACAAGGCAGTTAACCCACTGTTCCTAGGCCGTCATTGTAAATAAGAATGTGTTCTTAACTGACTTGCCTAGTTACATAAAGGTAAAATAAAATGATGATCATTATCGCACACCCCACCATGCCTAGTCCAGTATGATAATGTGCCCCTACCTTGGGCTCCTGGGATACCTGGTGGACCTGGCTGGCCCACAGAACCCTGCAAAACACACAAACATTAGTTCAGTTCCACATGACAATTTTCAAAAAGAAAATAATTTGACCTTTTTTTAAAGGGGCACTGGTATTGAAAAGAAACAAGAGATGTTGACAATATGTGTCTGCAAACAGATCTACAGCAAATGAAGGGTCTATGCCAGGGTGTAGGTTCTAGGCGTAGGCGCTAGAGGTAGGAGCTAGGGGGTAGGAGCTAGGAGCTAGGCGTAGGAGCCAGGGTTAGGGGCTAGGGCAGGGGTGGGCAAACTTTTTGGCTCGAGGACCACATTGGGATGTTGCAATTCAACGGAGGGACGCATTTTTGGGGGGACCAATTGTTTGTTAAAATCAATTTGCAGGGGCATCCCGAGTGGCGTAGCGTTGACTGGGAGACCCATGAGGCGGCGCACAATTGGCTCAGTGTCATCCGGGCTAGGAGAGGGTTTGGCATAGGAGAGGGTTTGGCAGGCCAAGATTTCCTTGTCCCATCGTGCTCTAGCGACTCCAGTGGTGGGCCGGGCTCATGTACGGTGACACGGTCGCCTGGTGTACGGTGTTTCTTCCGACACATTGCTTCCGAAATAATATCCTATTGGTGAGCCAACTGGTAAATGCAGAGGGTCTTTTACTCAGTTATAAGGAAATCTTATCACTTTACAAGGTCCCTGTAACACCTAAAGATTTTGCAATTGTTTTAGATGCCGTTCCCTCAGGTGTTGCTTTATTATTCAGGAACGTGTCAAGACCTGACCCTCAGAGCCTACCTTCCGTTGACCCTGTTGACTCATCAGTAGTTTCTCTTTTGGTCCATTCTTCTGTTTCTCTTTTGGTCCATTCAACAACGGAGCGATTACAAACCTTGTTTCAGCAGGATGTTGTATCTATCTATACCTTATGTCATGCCTTATTGGAATGGATTTATTGATAATATCTGTTGGAAAAAAGTTTGGATGTTGCCACACACATACCTACTTGTTAACAAAATTAAGGAAGTTTCCTTTAAAATTATTCATAAATATTATCCTGCCAACCACTATATGAAGAAGTTAGGAGCTGACCTGTGAGAATCTGTTCTCATTAAGGAAAACATCAACTCAAATGGCTCCTTTTGTAAGGACCACCCAGAAACAGTGTTGCATCTTTTTTGGCATTGTATTCATGCAAGAAAACTGTGGCAAGACATTAGTAGATTTATAATTGAACACATTTATGATGATCTTACACTATGGCGGAGAGATGTTTTCTTTATCGACGATAGAAGTAAGCTGAAACATTTTTATGTAATTAATTTCATTATTCTTTTGGCCAAATTTCATATTCACAAATGTAAATTTACAAACAAATAAACACATTTTCTTACCTTACAAAAATAAATTGAACTGTATTTTAAGACAATTAAATACTCTACTAACAAAAAAGCTGTTAGAATAATGAGTGTATGTATGTCCCTTAAGGTCCTTGTGTAATGTGATATTGTACCCCAGCCCAACTGTCCATTGTATATTATTTATATATACTTGTGTTCCCACATGTACTTCCTGTATTGATTTGTTAATAAAAAACAGAATAAAAAAGATGCGGTGTGGACTTGTCATTCCCAATCGTCATCACTCACCGCTGCTATCAAATGGACTGATGCTAGCCACAAGTTCTGACTGAGCTCAATTGTCATGGAACGCGTATACAGCGATGAATTTCTCTCTCTTTCATACAAACTTATAACGAGGAGCGCTCACAATGTGTTTTGTGTGTGGAAGTGCTTAGTAATGAGTCTCTCATAACGAACAAATTAATAAAACGACACGTCCTGACCAAACATCCACAGCTCATGGATGTGATCAATCCGTTTATTCCAGTTCAGAATGAAAATGATTTCTTGTATTTTAACAGCAACAGTTCCAACCTAGACAGATATGTAAGAGTGTTTTTAATGGGGGAAAATTAACATGAATATATATGGATATTTAATTTCATTGTTATTTGTTTTTGTCTATATTGCATTTGTTTTAGGCATAAGTGCAATGAAATGTACTGATATTTATATATAGTTGCATATTTTTCTATGCTTGGGTCCCAGGAAAACACAGAATTTCTCATTTGGGTGCCAGGCTGAAAACGTTGAAGAACCCCTGACCTAAACGACTATTTATATACTTAGTCAGACTGTCGTTCTTCTTTCCCCCAGGGCCCAGAATGTTGTTCAGATCACATCGTATCATTTCACTACATCTACCCTGTAGAGATGTACACGCTGGAATACTTCACCTATCATCTACGGCCCTATGGATACAAGTACAGGTACAACCCTGATGCTGTAGCAGCTGAAATTGAGAGTAACACCACCACACCTGTCTCTGCTTAACACAGAGATATCACAGACGGACTACTGCACTGAAGAAAGAACTTATTAGTGTGTCATGTTTAAATGCCGAAACAACAGCCTGACATTGCCACTCTCTTTGGTAAGCTGAGCAATGAGACTGAGGAAATGGAACCACTCTCAAATTCACTGACATGGTAGTTTTAAACATATTTTGAAGCTATACATTATTTACATAGACAACAAATACATGAACAATAGAGTAATATAGTTTTTTTTGTGACAGGGGAGACAGTTGTACTAAGTTGAGTTCTTTCTGTTGATAGAGTTTCACATTTCCTTTTTAATTTTGTAAAGGTAAAATGTAAAAATGTATATATTCTTCAGTCAAGTGTATATTTTTTACAACTTACAGTAAAACAGAGGATAACATGATATTTTGTTAAAATTCAAATAGAAGTATGTACTTAATGTGTTCTCCAGATTTCTGTAGGTCTAGTGAAATATTCAATTCAGATTGTTAGCTAAAGATTACATTTTGACTTAAGTTCAGTACACAACAGATCATTTTATGTCATGAGACTCCTGACCTGTGAGAATCTGTTCAGTGTTTTTGGTTTGGAAGTTAAGGTGTCTTTTAATGGACAATTATTTGAAGCAACACAATGAGTAAAAACAAGGGTGTGTGAAAATATAAAAAATATAAAGAGGTTGAATATTTGTACAGTACAGGGGGTAGTTCACAGACTACATAAAGAACACAATAGAGAAATAGAGTATACAGGTCCTCTCTGGAGCATCAGTGTAGCAGTGCTGTCGTTCACCTGATCTTTGGTCAAACTGTAACTGATAGAGAGGCTGTGTCCCGATTCTCCACCCTTATCCCAAAGTATGCACTTACACACTCCACATCCTTGGGAGAGTTGGGATGCAGCCATAGATAGATAGCCCATGTCCTCAGTGCATCCCTCTGACATCAACATTGGGAAATGTGCAGGCTTTGCACACGGCCCAACTCTCTTTCAACAAAGCACAACTGTCTGTTTCTTGCGAGAACTGGTTTTGTAACATTATGATGTAATCTGAACAAGGAAACAGATCTGAGCCTACCATAGACAAACCATTTATAGTGAGTGTATGGAATGTGTGAAGAAATCCATGTACAGATAAGATATACAGCAGCGTACTCTCCAGGGCTGTGCCAAGATACACAGTTTAACACAGACTGTCATCAACCTCAAGCTAATTTCAAGCTATCAAATGATTAAATAGTCATCCAGGGAGTGTCAAAATATAACTTTTTCCCAAATGTAACTTTAAACAGGCCATGCAGTGAGAATAGTTGGGATGTGATGACATTATCTATAATGTTTAAATAGTTTAATACTGTAACTATGGTGACTGCTTTACATGCAATGCATTTTCACACTGTTTAAACTCAAATACTTACATTTTAAATAATCGCTGCTCTCTCACAGACTTCATAAACCAAAGGGTTATATAAAGGTTTTTAACATCATCGAGTTATTGTCAAAGCAATTTTGGCCCTGTTCCATGCCGATCTACAGAAATCAAGACATCCCCATCACAAACCCCTTAAGGGGCTCTTCATTTGTCTTGTTAGAATAGGTCCCTTGTCTGTTCCTGCCACACTCTGATTGGTTTCACCTGTCTTTGTGCTTGTCTCCACCCCCCTCTAGGTCTTGCCCATCTTCCCCATTATCCCCTGTGCATTGATACCTGTGTTCTCTGTCTGTTTCCAGTTTGTCTTGCCAGCATGTTTTCCCGTCTTCCTGTTTTCTCAAGTTTCTGTTTACTAGTTTCCCCGGTTCTGACCATTCTGCCTGCCCTGACCCCGGGCCTGCCTGCCGTTCTGTACCTGCCTGACTCTGACCCGATTACAAACCTCTGCCTGCCCTAGACCTGTCTTTTGCCTGCCCCCTGTTTGGGTCAATAAACATCTGTGATTCTAGCTGTCTGCATCTGGGTCTTATCCTGAGTTCTGGTAGTTATTTTATCAATGTATTTAGATAGGCCTATGTTATTTGCATGGATTCCATGTTGTATTGACTGCTATGAGTGTCAGTGTAAATAAAACTCAACTAGAACCATATACTAGGCAGTCTAGCATCTAGTCTTGAACTTGATTTAGAGTCTGATGACAAACATCTCAATGCCGGCAGCGTCCTCAGGCTGCACTGCATCACGCCGGTCTGCGTGCCCATCGGCTAGTACCACGGCGACTTTATGAACACCAGGCCGCGAGGCCTGGAACAGCTGGTTGGCTCTCAAGATGGCACTACCCATAAAGGTGCCCTCGCCCAGGTATAGCATCTTCCTCACAGCAGTCAGAGAAATTACATAGATTGAGAGAAATTACATGGACGGACAGACAGACAGACAGACAGACAGACAGACAGACAGACAGACAGACAGACAGACAGACAGACAGACAGACAGACAGACAGACAGACAGACAGACAGACAGACAGACAGACAGACAGACAGACAGACAGACAGACAGACAGACAAGCCCTTTTTTGCTTTCTACATTTGACAGTTCCTATTGGTAATCATCACTAGTACGTCAACTGAGTGAACTAACATCAGACAGAAAAAGGATACAGCAGAATGAACACAGGTCTGCTTCAAGAATGTCAAGACATTAGCTCAGAAGGCTAACACAGTTGTAGCATGCAGGAAACGCTGGATTTGAACCCAGTCTGTAACAGGTACTCATCTGCTTTAATAACAATCAAATCAATTTTATTTATATAGAAATTATTTGTACATTATTTGTATTTGTACAGAAACCCAGCATAAAACCCCAAACATCAAGCAATGCAGGTGTAGAAGCATGGTGGCTAGGAAAAACTCCCTAGAAAGGCCAAAACCTAGGAAGAAACCTAGAGAGGAACCAGGCTATGTGGGGTGGCCAGTCCTCTCCTGGCTGTGCCGGGTGGAGATTATAACAGAACATGGCCAAGATGTTCAAATGTTCATAAATGACCAGCATGGTCAAATAATAATCATCACAGGCAGAACAGTTGAAACTGGAGCAGCAGCATGACCAGGTGGACTGGGGACAGCAAGGAGTCATCATGCCAGGTAGTCCTGAGGCATGGTCCTAGGGCTCAGGTCCTCCGAGAGAGAAAGAAAGAGAGAAAGAGAGAATCAGAGAGAGCATACTTAAATTCACACAGGACACCGGATAGGACAGGAGAAGTACTCTAGATATAACAAACCGACCCTAGCCCCCCGACACATAAACTACTGCAGCATAAATACTGGAGGCTGAGACAAGAGGGGTCAGGAGATACTGTGGTCCCATCCGATGATACCCCCGGACAGGGCTAAACAGGAAGGATATAACCCCACCCACTTTGCCAAAGCACAGCCCCCACACCACTAGAGGGATATCTTCAACCACCAACTTACCATCCTGAGACAAGGCCGAGTATAGCCCACAAAGATCTCCGCCATGGCACATCCCAGGGGGGGGGTGGGGGGGGGGCGCCAACCCAGACAGGAAGATCACATCAGTGACTCAACCCACTCATGTGACACTCCCCTACTAATGATGACATGAAAAAGCACCAGTCAGCCCCTGTAATAGGGTTAGAGGCATATTGCAACTTCCGGCGCCGACAGAGATGGCCGCCTCGCTTCGCGTTCCTAGGAAACTATGCAGTGTTTTGTTTTTTTACGTGTTATTTCTTACATTAGTACCCCAGGTCATCTTAGGTTTCATTACATACAGTCGAGAAGAACTACTGAATATAAGATCAGCGTCAACTCACCATCAGTACGACCAAAAATATGTTTTTCGCGACGCGGATCCTGTGTTCTGCCTTTCAACCGGGACAACGGAATGGATCCTATGCAGCGACCCAAAAAAACAAATCCGAAAAAGAGGGAAACGAGGCGGTCTTCTGGTCAGACTCCGGAGACGGGCACATCGTGCACCACTCCCTAGCATTCTTCTCGCCAATGTCCAGTCTCTTGACAACAAGGTTGATGAAATCCGAGCAAGGGTAGCATTCCAGAGGGACATCAGAGACTGTAACGTTCTTTGCTTCACGGAAACATGGCTCACTGGAGAGACGCTATCCGAGGCAGGGCAGCCAGCAGGTTTCTCCACGCATCGCGCCGACAGAAACAAACATCTTTCTGGTAAGAAGAGGGGCGGGGGCGTATGCCTTATGGCTAACGAGACATGGTGTGATGAAAGAAACATACAGGAACTCAAATCCTTCTGTTCACCTGATTTAGAATTCCTCACAATCAAATGTAGACCGCATTATCTACCAAGAGAATTCTCTTAGATTATAATCACAGCCGCATATATCCCCCCCCCAAGCAGACACATCGATGGCTCTGAACGAACTTTATTTGACTCTTTGCAAACTGGAATCCATTTATCCGGAGGCTGCATTCATTGTAGCTGGGGATTTTAACAAGGCTAATCTGAAAACAAGACTCCCTAAATTTTATCAGCATATCGATTGCGCAACCAGGGGTGGAAAAACCTTGGATCATTGTTACTCTAACTTCCGCGACGCATATAAGGCCCTGCCCCGCCCCCCTTTCGGAAAAGCTGACCACGACTCCATTTTGTTGATCCCTGCCTACAGACAGAAACTAAAACAAGAGGCTCCCACGCTGAGGTCTGTCCAACGCTGGTCCGACCAAGCTGACTCCACACTCCAAGACTGCTTCCATCACGTGGACTGGGATATGTTTCGTATTGCGTCAGATAACAATATTGACAAATACGCTGATTCGGTGTGCGAGTTCATTAGAACGTGCGTTGAAGATGTCGTTCCCATAGCAACGATTAAAACATTCCCTAACCAGAAACCGTGGATTGATGGCAGCATTCGCGTGAAACTGAAAGCGCGAACCACTGCTTTTAATCAGGGCAAGGTGACTGGTAACATGACCGAACACAAACAGTGCAGCTATTCCCTCCGCAAGGCTATCAAACAAGCTAAGCGTCAGTACAGAGACAAAGTAGAATCTCAATTCAACGGCTCAGACACAAGAGGCATGTGGCAGGGTCTACAGTCAATCACGGACTACAAGAAGAAATCCAGCCCAGTCACGGACCAGGATGTCTTGCTCCCAGGCAGACTAAATAACTTTTTGCCCGCTTTGAGGACAATACAGTGCCACTGACACGGCCTGCAACGAAAACATGCGGACTCTCCTTCACTGCAGCCGAGGTGAGTAAGACATTTAAACGTGTTAACCCTCGCAAGGCTGCAGGCCCAGACGGCATCCCCAGCCGCGCCCTCAGAGCATGCGCAGACCAGCTGGCCGGTGTGTTTACGGACATATTCAATCAATCCCTATACCAGTCTGCTGTTCCCACATGCTTCAAGAGGGCCACCATTGTTCCTGTTCCCAAGAGAGCTAAGGTAACTGAGCTAAACGACTACCGCCCCGTAGCACTCACTTCCGTCATCATGAAGTGCTTTGAGAGACTAGTCAAGGACCATATCACCTCCACCCTACCTGACACCCTAGACCCACTCCAATTTGCTTACCGCCCAAATAGGTCCACAGACGATGCAATCTCAACCACACTGCACACTGCCCTAACCCATCTGGACAAGAGGAATACCTATGTGAGAATGCTGTTCATCGACTACAGCTCGGCATTCAACACCATAGTACCCTCCAAGCTCGTCATCAAGCTCGAGACCCTGGGTCTCGACCCCGCCCTGTGCAACTGGGTACTGGACTTCCTGACGGGCCGCCCCCAGGTGGTGAGGGTAGGCAACAACATCTCCACCCCGCTGATCCTCAACACTGGGGCCCCACAAGGGTGCGTTCTGAGCCCTCTCCTGTACTCCCTGTTCACCCACGACTGCGTGGCCACGCACGCCTCCAACTCAATCATCAAGTTTGCGGACGACACAACAGTGGTAGGCTTGATTACCAACAACGACGAGACGGCCTACAGGGAGGAGGTGAGGGCCCTCGGAGTGTGGTGTCAGGAAAATAACCTCACACTCAACGTCAACAAAACTAAGGAGATGATTGTGGACTTCAGGAAACAGCAGAGGGAACACCCCCCTAGCCACATCGATGGAACAGTAGTGGAGAGGGTAGCAAGTTTTAAGTTCCTCGGCATACACATCACAGACAAACTGAATTGGTCCACTCACACAGACAGCATCGTGAAGAAGGCGCAGCAGCGCCTCTTCAACCTCAAGAGGCTGAAGAAATTCGGCTTGTCACCAAAAGCACTCACAAACTTCTACAGATGCACAATCGAGAGCATCCTGGCGGGCTGTATCACCGCCTGGTACGGCAACTGCTCCGCCCACAACCGTAAGGCTCTCCAGAGGGTAGTGAGGTCTGCACAACGCATCACCGGGGGCAAACTACCTGCCTTCCAGGACACCTACACCACCCGATGTTACAGGAAGGCCATAAAGATCATCAAGGACATCAACCACCCGAGCCACTGCCTGTTCACCCCGCTATCATCCAGAAGGCGAGGTCAGTACAGGTGCATCAAAGCTGGGACCGAGAGACTGAAAAACAGCTTCTATCTCAAGGCCATCAGACTGTTAAACAGCCACCACTAACATTGAGTGGCTGCTGCCAACACACTGACACTGACTCAACTCCAGCCACTTTAATAATGGGAATTGATGGGAAATGATGTAAATATATCACTAGCCACTTTAAACAATGCTACCTTATATAATGTTACTTACCCTACATTATTCATCTCATATGCATACGTATATACTGTACTCTATATCATCGACTGCATCCTTATGTAATACATGTATCACTAGCCACTTTAACTATGCCACTTTGTTTACATACTCATCTCATATGTATATACTGTACTCGATACCATCTACTGTATCTTGCCTATGCTGCTCTGTACCATCACTCATTCATATATCCTTATGTACATATTCTTTATCCCCTTACACTGTGTATAAGACAGTAGTTTTGGAATTGTTAGTTAGATTACTTGTTGGTTATTACTGCATTGTCGGAACTAGAAGCACAAGCATTTCGCTACACTCGCATTAACATCTGCTAACCATGTGTATGTGACAAATAAAATTTGATTTGATTTGATTTGAGGCAGAGAATCCCAGTGGAAAGAGGGGAACCGGCCAGGCAGAGACAGCAAGGGCGGTTCGTTGCTCCAGAGCCTTTCCGTTCACCTTCACACTCCTGGGCCAGACTACACTCAATCATATGACCCACTGAAGAGATGAGTCTTCAGTAAAGACTTAAAGGTTGAGACCGAGTTTGCGTCTCTTACATGGGTAGGCAGACCATTCCATAAAAATGGAGCTCTATAGGAGAAAGCCCTGCCTCCAGCTGTTTGCTTAGAAATTCTAGGGACAATTAGGAGGCCTGCGTTTTGTGACCGTAGCGTACGTGTAGGTATGTACGGCAGGACCAAATCAGAGAGATAGGTAGGAGCAAGCCCATGTAATGCTTTGTAGGTTAGCAGTAAAACCTTGAAATCAGCCCTTGCCTTGACAGTAAGCCAGTGTAGGGAAGCTAGCACTGGAGTAATATGATCAACATTTTTGGTTCTAGTCAGGATTCTAGCAGCCGTATTTAGCACTAACTGAAGTTTATTTAGTGCTTTATCCGGGTAGCCGGAAAGTAGAGCATTGCAGTAGTCCAACCTAGAATGCTGCGTTTTACTTAGCTTTGCGACAGTATCAAAAAGGATTTGGGGATTATTCTTATTTTCCTCAATTAAGTTGGAAAAATAGGATGATCGAGCAGCAGTAAGGGCTCTTCGATACTGCACGGTACTGTCTTTCCAAGCTAGTCGGAAGACTTCCAGTTTGGTGTGGCGCCATTTCCGTTCCAATTTTCTGGAAGCTTGCTGGAGCTCGGGTATTTTCTGTATACCAGGGAGCTAGTTTCTTATGAGAAATGTTTTTAGTTTTTAGGGGTGTAACTGCATCTCGGGTATTGCGCAAGGTTAAATTGAGTTCCTCAGTTAGGTGGTTAACTGATTTTTGTCCTCTGACGTCCTTGGGTAGACAGAGGGAATCTGGAAGGACATCAAGGAATCTTTGTGTTGTCTGTGAATTTATAGCACGACTTTTGATGTTCCCTGGTTGGGGTCTGAGCAGATTATTTGTTGCAATTGCAAACGTAATAAAATGGTGGTCCGATAGTCCAGGATTATGAGGAAAAACATTAAGATCCACAACATTTATTCCATGGGACAAAACTAGGTCCAGAGTATGACTGTGACAGTGAGTAGGTCACGAGACATGTTGGACAAAACCCACTGAGTCAATGATGGCTCCGAACGCCTTTTGGAGTGGGTCTGTGGACTTTTCCATGTGAATATTAAAGTCACCAAAGATTAGAATATTATCTGCTATGACTACAAGGTCCGATAGGAATTCAGGGAACTCAATGAGGAATGCTGTATATGGCCCAGGGGGCCTGTAAACAGTAGCTATAAAAAGTGATTGAGTAGGCTGCATAGATTTCATGACTAGAAGCTCATAAGACGAAAACGTCATCATTTTTTGGTGTAAATTTAAATTTGCTATCGTAAGTGTTAGCAACACCTCTGCCTTTGCGGGATGCACAGGGGATATGGTCACTAGTGTAGCCAGGAGGTGAGGCCTCATTTAACACAGTAAATTCATCAGGCTTAAGCCATGTTTCAGTCAGGCAAATCACATCAAGATTATGATCAGTGTTAGTTCATTGACTATAATTGCCTTTGAAGTAAGGGATCTAACATTAAGTAGCCCTATTTTGAGATGTGAGGTATCATGATCTCTTTCAATAATGACAGGAATGGAGGAGGTCTTTATCCTAGGGAGATTGCTAAGGCAAACACCGCCATGTTTAGTTTTGCCCAACCTAGGTCGAGGCATAGACACGGTCTCAATGGGGATAGCTGAGCTGACTACACTGACTGTGCTAGTAGCAGACTCCACTATGCTGGCAGGCTGGTTAACAGCCTGCTGCCTGGCCTGCATCCTATTTCATTGTGGAGCTAGAGGAGTTAGAGCCCTGTCTATGTTGGTAGATAAGATGAGAGCACCCCTCCAGCTAGGATGGAGTCCGTCACTCCTCAGCAGGTCAGGCTTTGTCCTGTTTGTGGGTGAGTCCCAGAAAGAGAGCCAATTATCTACAAATTCTATCTTTTGGGAGGGGCAGAAAACAGATTTCAACCAGCGATTGAGTTGTGAGACTCTGCTGTAGAGCTCATCACTCCCCTAACTGGGAGGGGGCCAGAGACAATTACTCGATGCCGACACATCTTTCTAGCTGATTTACACGCTGAAGCTATGTTGCGCTTGGTGATCTCTGACTGTTTCATCCTAACATCGTTGGTGCCGACGTGGATAACAATATCTCTATACTCTCTACACTCGCCAGTTTTAGCTTTAGCCAGCACCATCTTCAGATTAGCCTTAACGTCGGTAGCCCTGCCCCCTGGTAAACAGTGTATGATCGCTGGAGGATTCGTTTTAAGTCTAATACTGCGGGTAATGGAGTCGCCAATGACTAGAGTTTTCAATTTGTCAGAGCTAACGGTGGGAAGCTTCAACGTCTCAGACCCCGTAACGGGAGAAGTAGAGACAAGAGAAGGCTCGGCCTCTGACTCCGACTCGTTGCTTAATGGGGAAAACCGGTTGAAAGTTTCTGTCGGCTGAATGAACAACACCGGTTGAGCATTCCTACAGCATTTCCCTCCAGAAACCGTGAGAAAGTTGTCCAGCTGTGGGGACCGTGCGAGGGGTTTTATACTAACATTACTATCTGTACTTACTGGTGGCACAGACGCTGTTTCATCCTTTATAACACTGAAATTACCCTTGCCTAACGATTGCGTCTGAAGCTGGGCTTGTAGCACAGCTATCCTCGCCGTAAGGCGATCGTTCTCCTGTATATTATGAGTACAGCGACTGCAATTATAGTCAATGAGCTGTTTTAACTCACCACAAATGTCCCTGATCATTTTGATGACGTTCTCTCTCTGTGGGAGGAGGAAGAAAACGTTATTAAGATATAAAAATATGGTTGAGAGACTTAACAAAGGTGCCATTATGAAACAGTATGCATTTTGTGCTCTACTCACTGTCAGGCCAGGTTCCCCCTTCTCACCAGATTTCCCCTGCAAGTTTGGACACAGGTTAGCAATCAACATATAAATGAACCATGAAATAAATTCTCCCTTGTCTCCTTTCCGCCCACAGTCTCCACCAATCCCCCTGTGTACAGTAATATGACAGTAATGTTAAGCACATCAACAAGGACATTTATAGTGAACAGCAAATGGTTGTGTGTGTCCATGTTGTCATTGAACCGGTCTGTGTGTGTTTGTTTGGCAGTTACAGCCCTGTGTGGGTCAGGGTTCAATTCCCACAGGGATAAAAAGTGTTGGCTAAGTTTGTACCTTTTCTCCTGGAAAGCCATCCCCTGGAGGCCCCCGAGGGCCCATTGGCTCCTGGAACCCAGGCTCCCCCTGAAGGTCACAAGAAGACCAGACTAATGATTAGCATGGTTAATCACGGCTAATGTTATAACAGCTCACAACACTGTATACAGCGGCACACAGAATATTGTGCCACGTCAGTGTGATAGTACCAAAACCAATTTCCCTCTGAACATACAGATAACTGGGGCGGCAGGTAGCCTAGTGGTTAGAGCGTTGGGCCAGTAACCGAAATGTTGCTAGTTTGACATCCCTGAGCTGACAAGGTAAAAATCTGTTGTTCTACCCCTGAACAAGGCAGTTAACCCACTGTTCCTAGGCCGTCATTGTAAATAAGAATGTGTTCTTAACTGACTTGCCTAGTTACATAAAGGTAAAATAAAATGATGATCATTATCGCACACCCCACCATGCCAGTCCAGTATGATAATGTGCCCCTACCTTGGGCTCCTGGGATACCTGGTGGACCTGGCTGGCCCACAGAAACCTGCAAAACACACAAACATTAGTTCAGTTCCACATGACAATTTTCCAAAAGAAAATATTTTGACCTTTTTTTAAAGGGGCACTGGTATTGAAAAGAAACAAGAGATGTTGACAATATGTGTCTGCAAACAGATCTACAGCAAATGAAGGGTCTATGCCAGGGTGTAGGTTCTAGGCGTAGGCGCTAGAGGTAGGAGCTAGGGGGTAGGAGCTAGGAGCTAGGCGTAGGAGCCAGGGTTAGGGGCTAGGGCAGGGGTGGGCAAACTTTTTGGCTCGAGGACCACATTGGGATGTTGCAATTCAACGGAGGGATGCATTTTTGGGGGGACCAATTGTTTGTTAAAATCAATTTGCAGGGGCATCCCGAGTGGCGTAGCGTTGACTGGGAGACCCATGAGGCGGCGCACAATTGGCTCAGTGTCATCCGGGCTAGGAGAGGGTTTGGCATAGGAGAGGGTTTGGCAGGCCAAGATTTCCTTGTCCCATCGTGCTCTAGCGACTCCAGTGGTGGGCCGGGCTCATGTACGGTGACACGGTCGCCTGGTGTACGGTGTTTCTTCCGACACATTGCTTCGAAATAATATCCTATTGGTGAGCCAACTGGTAAATGCAGAGGGTCTTTTACTCAGTTATAAGGAAATCTTATCACTTTACAAGGTCCCTGTAACACCTAAAGATTTTGCAATTGTTTTAGATGCCGTTCCCTCAGGTGTTGCTTTATTATTCAGGAACGTGTCAAGACCTGACCCTCAGAGCCTACCTTCCGTTGACCCTGTTGACTCATCAGTAGGAAAGATTTGTTTCTCTTTTGGTCCATTCAACAACGGAGCGATTACAAACCTTGTTTCAGCAGGATGTTGTATCTATCTATACCTTATGTCATGCCTTATTGGAATGGATTTATTGATAATATCTGTTGGAAAAAAGTTTGGATGTTGCCACACACATACCTACTTGTTAACAAAATTAAGGAAGTTTCCTTTAAAATTATTCATAAATATTATCCTGCCAACCACTATATGAAGAAGTTAGGAGCTGACCTGTGAGAATCTGTTCTCATTAAGGAAAACATCAACTCAAATGGCTCCTTTTGTAAGGACCACCCAGAAACAGTGTTGCATCTTTTTTGGCATTGTATTCATGCAAGAAAACTGCGGCAAGACATTAGTAGATTTATAATTGAACACATTTATGATGATCTTACACTATGGCGGAGAGATGTACTGCTTGGATTCTTTATCGACGATAGAAGTAAGCTGAAACATTTTTATGTAATTCATTTCATTATTCTTTTGGCCAAATTTCATATTCACAAATGTAAATTTACAAACAAATAAACACATTTTCTTATCTTACAAAAAGAAATTGCACTGTATTTTAAGACAATTAAATACTCTACTAACAAAAAAGCTGTTAGAATAATGAGTGTATGTATGTCCCTTAAGGTCCTTGTGTAATGTGATATTGTACCCCAGCCCAACTGTCCATTGTATATTATGTATATATACTTGTGTTCCCACATGTACTTCCTGTATTGATTTGTTAATAAAAAACAGAATAAAAAAGATGCGGTGTGGACTTGTCATTCCCAATCGTCATCACTCACCGCTGCTATCAAATGGACTGATGCTAGCCACAAGTTCTGACTGAGCTCAATTGTCATGGAACGCGTATACAGCGATGAATTTCTCTCTCTTTCATACAAACTTATAACGAGGACCGCTCACAATGTGTTTTGTGTGTGGAAGTGCTTAGTAATGAGTCTCTCATAACGAACAAATTAATAAAACGACACGTCCTGACCAAACATCCACAGCTCATGGATGTGATCAATCCGTTTATTCCAGTTCAGAATGAAAATGATTTCTTGTATTTTAACAGCAACAGTTCCAACCTAGACAGATATGTAAGAGTGTTTTTAATGGGGGAAAATTAACATGAATATATATGGATATTTAATTTCATTGTTATTTGTTTTTGTCTATATTGCATTTGTTTTAGGCATAAGTGCAATGAAATGTACTGATATTTATATTTGTTGCATATTTTTCTATGCTTGGGTCCCAGGAAAACACCGAATTTCTCATTTGGGTCCCAGGCTGAAAACGTTGAAGAACCCCTGACCTAAACGACTATTAATATACTTAGTCAGACTGTCGTTCTTCTTTCCCCCAGGGCCCAGAATGTTGTTCAGATCACATCGTATCATTTCACTACATCTACCCTGTAGAGATGTACACGCTGGAATACTTCACCTATCATCTACGGCCCTATGGATACAAGTACAGGTACAATCCTGATGCTGTAGCAGCTGAAATTGAGAGTAACACCACCACACCTGTCTCTGCTTAACACAGAGATATCACAGACGGACTACTGCACTGAAGAAAGAACTTATTAGTGTGTCATGTTTAAATGCCGAAACAACAGCCTGACATTGCCACTCTCTTTGGTAAGCTGAGCAATGAGACTGAGGAAATGGAACCACTCTCAAATTCACTGACATGGTAGTTTTAAACATATTTTGAAGCTATACATTATTTACATAGACAACAAATACATGAACAATAGAGTAATATAGTTTTTTTGTGACAGGGGGAGACAGTTGTACTAAGTTGAGTTCTTTCTGTTGATAGAGTTTCACATTTCCTTTTTAATTTTGTAAAGGTAAAATGTAAAAATGTATATATTCTTCAGTCAAGTGTATATTTTTTACAACTTACAGTAAAACAGAGGATAACATGATATTTTGTTAAAATTCAAATAGAAGTATGTACTTAATGTGTTCTCCAGATTTCTGTAGGTCTAGTGAAATATTCAATTCAGATTGTTAGCTAAAGATTACATTTTGACTTAAGTTCAGTACACAACAGATCATTTTATGTCATGAGACTCCTGACCTGTGAGAATCTGTTCAGTGTTTTTGGTTTGGAAGTTAAGGTGTCTTTTAATGGACAATTATTTGAAGCAACACAATGAGTAAAAACAAGGGTGTGTGAAAATAGAAAAAATATAAAGAGGTTGAATATTTGTACAGTACAGGGGGTAGTTCACAGACTACATAAAGAACACAATAGAGAAATAGAGTATACAGGTCCTCTCTGGAGCATCAGTGTAGCAGTGCTGTCGTTCACCTGATCTTTGGTCAAACTGTAACTGATAGAGAGGCTGTGTCCCGATTCTCCACCCTTATCCCAAAGTATGCACTTACACACTCCACATCCTTGGGAGAGTTGGGATGCAGCCATAGATAGATAGCCCATGTCCTCAGTGCATCCCTCTGACATCAACATTGGGAAATGTGCAGGCTTTGCACACGGCCCAACTCTCTTTCAACAAAGCACAACTGTCTGTTTCTTGCGAGAACTGGTTTTGTAACATTATGATGTAATCTGAACAAGGAAACAGATCTGAGCCTACCATAGACAAACCATTTATAGTGAGTGTATGGAATGTGTGAAGAAATCCATGTACAGATAAGATATACAGCAGCGTACTCTCCAGGGCTGTGCCAAGATACACAGTTTAACACAGACTGTCATCAACCTCAAGCTAATTTCAAGCTATCAAATGATTAAATAGTCATCCAGGGAGTGTCAAAATATAACTTTTCCCAAATGTAACTTTAAACAGGCCATGCAGTGAGAATAGTTGGGATGTGATGACATTATCTATAATGTTTAAATAGTTTAATACTGTAACTATGGTGACTGCTTTACATGCAATGCATTTTCACACTGTTTAAACTCAAATACTTACATTTTAAATAATCGCTGCTCTCTCACAGACTTCATAAACCAAAGGGTTATATAAAGGTTTTTAACATCATCGAGTTATTGTCAAAGCAATTTTGGCCCTGTTCCATGCCGATCTACAGAAATCAAGACATCCCCATCACAAACCCCTTAAGGGGCTCTTCATTTGTCTTGTTAGAATAGGTCCCTTGTCTGTTCCTGCCACACTCTGATTGGTTTCACCTGTCTTTGTGCTTGTCTCCACCCCCTCTAGGTCTTGCCCATCTTCCCCATTATCCCCTGTGCATTGATACCTGTGTTCTCTGTCTGTTTCCAGTTTGTCTTGCCAGCATGTTTTCCCGTCTTCCTGTTTTCTCAAGTTTCTGTTTACTAGTTTCCCGGTTCTGACCATTCTGCCTGCCCTGACCCCGGGCCTGCCTGCCGTTCTGTACCTGCCTGACTCTGACCCGATTACAAACCTCTGCCTGCCCTAGACCTGTCTTTTGCCTGCCCCCTGTTTGGGTCAATAAACATCTGTGATTCTAGCTGTCTGCATCTGGGTCTTATCCTGAGTTCTGGTAGTTATTTTATCAATGTATTTAGATAGGCCTATGTTATTTGCATGGATTCCATGTTGTATTGACTGCTATGAGTGTCAGTGTAAATAAAACTCAACTAGAACCATATACTAGGCAGTCTAGCATCTAGTCTTGAACTTGATTTAGAGTCTGATGACAAACATCTCAATGCCGGCAGCGTCCTCAGGCTGCACTGCATCACGCCGGTCTGCGTGCCCATCGGCTAGTACCACGGCGACTTTATGAACACCAGGCCGCGAGGCCTGGAACAGCTGGTTGGCTCTCAAGATGGCACTACCCATAAAGGTGCCCTCGCCCAGGTATAGCATCTTCCTCACAGCAGTCAGAGAAATTACATAGATTGAGAGAAATTACATGGACGGACAGACAGACAGACAGACAGACAGACAGACAGACAGACAGACAGACAGACAGACAGACAGACAGACAGACAGACAGACAGACAGACAGACAGACAAGCCCTTTTTTGCTTTCTACATTTGACAGTTCCTATTGGTAATCATCACTAGTACGTCAACTGAGTGAACTAACATCAGACAGAAAAAGGATACAGCAGAATGAACACAGGTCTGCTTCAAGAATGTCAAGACATTAGCTCAGAAGGCTAACACAGTTGTAGCATGCAGGAAACGCTGGATTTGAACCCAGTCTGTAACAGGTACTCATCTGCTTTAATAACAATCAAATCAATTTTATTTATATAGAAATTATTTGTACATTATTTGTATTTGTACAGAAACCCAGCATAAAACCCCAAACATCAAGCAATGCAGGTGTAGAAGCATGGTGGCTAGGAAAAACTCCCTAGAAAGGCCAAAACCTAGGAAGAAACCTAGAGAGGAACCAGGCTATGTGGGGTGGCCAGTCCTCTCCTGGCTGTGCCGGGTGGAGATTATAACAGAACATGGCCAAGATGTTCAAATGTTCATAAATGACCAGCATGGTCAAATAATAATCATCACAGGCAGAACAGTTGAAACTGGAGCAGCAGCATGACCAGGTGGACTGGGGACAGCAAGGAGTCATCATGCCAGGTAGTCCTGAGGCATGGTCCTAGGGCTCAGGTCCTCCGAGAGAGAAAGAAAGAGAGAAAGAGAGAATCAGAGAGAGCATACTTAAATTCACACAGGACACCGGATAGGACAGGAGAAGTACTCTAGATATAACAAACCGACCCTAGCCCCCCGACACATAAACTACTGCAGCATAAATACTGGAGGCTGAGACAAGAGGGGTCAGGAGATACTGTGGTCCCATCCGATGATACCCCCGGACAGGGCTAAACAGGAAGGATATAACCCCACCCACTTTGCCAAAGCACAGCCCCCACACCACTAGAGGGATATCTTCAACCACCAACTTACCATCCTGAGACAAGGCCGAGTATAGCCCACAAAGATCTCCGCCATGGCACATCCCAGGGGGTGGGGGCGCCAACCCAGACAGGAAGATCACATCAGTGACTCAACCCACTCATGTGACACTCCCCTACTAATGATGACATGAAAAAGCACCAGTCAGCCCCTGTAATAGGGTTAGAGGCATATTGCAACTTCCGGCGCCGACAGAGATGGCCGCCTCGCTTCGCGTTCTAGGAAACTATGCAGTGTTTTGTTTTTTACGTGTTATTTCTTACATTAGTACCCCAGGTCATCTTAGGTTTCATTACATACAGTCGAGAAGAACTACTGAATATAAGATCAGCGTCAACTCACCATCAGTACGACCAAAAATATGTTTTTCGCGACGCGGATCCTGTGTTCTGCCTTTCAACCGGGACAACGGAATGGATCCTATGCGGCGACCCAAAAAACGAATCCGAAAAAGAGGGAAACGAGGCGGTCTTCTGGTCAGACTCCGGAGACGGGCACATCGTGCACCACTCCCTAGCATTCTTCTCGTCAATGTCCAGTCTCTTGACAACAAGGTTGATGAAATCCGAGCAAGGGTAGCATTCCAGAGGGACATCAGAGACTGTAACGTTCTTTGCTTCACGGAAACATGGCTCACTGGAGAGACGCTATCCGAGGCAGGGCAGCCAGCAGGTTTCTCCACGCATCGCGCCGACAGAAACAAACATCTTTCTGGTAAGAAGAGGGGCGGGGGCGTATGCCTTATGGCTAACGAGACATGGTGTGATGAAAGAAACATACAGGAACTCAAATCCTTCTGTTCACCTGATTTAGAATTCCTCACAATCAAATGTAGACCGCATTATCTACCAAGAGAATTCTCTTCGATTATAATCACAGCCGCATATATCCCCCCAAGCAGACACATCGATGGCTCTGAACGAACTTTATTTGACTCTTTGCAAACTGGAATCCATTTATCCGGAGGCTGCATTCATTGTAGCTGGGGATTTTAACAAGGCTAATCTGAAAACAAGACTCCCTAAATTTTATCAGCATATCGATTGCGCAACCAGGGGTGGAAAAACCTTGGATCATTGTTACTCTAACTTCCGCGACGCATATAAGGCCCTGCCCCGCCCCCTTTCGGAAAAGCTGACCACGACTCCATTTTGTTGATCCCTGCCTACAGACAGAAACTAAAACAAGAGGCTCCCACGCTGAGGTCTGTCCAACGCTGGTCCGACCAAGCTGACTCCACACTCCAAGACTGCTTCCATCACGTGGACTGGGATATGTTTCAGTATTGCGTCAGATAACAATATTGACAAATACGCTGATTCGGTGTGCGAGTTCATTAGAACGTGCGTTGAAGATGTCGTTCCCATAGCAACGATTAAAACATTCCCTAACCAGAAACCGTGGATTGATGGCAGCATTCGCGTGAAACTGAAAGCGCGAACCACTGCTTTTAATCAGGGCAAGGTGACTGGTAACATGACCGAACACAAACAGTGCAGCTATTCCCTCCGCAAGGCTATCAAACAAGCTAAGCGTCAGTACAGAGACAAAGTAGAATCTCAATTCAACGGCTCAGACACAAGAGGCATGTGGCAGGGTCTACAGTCAATCACGGACTACAAGAAGAAATCCAGCCCAGTCACGGACCAGGATGTCTTGCTCCCAGGCAGACTAAATAACTTTTTGCCCGCTTTGAGGACAATACAGTGCCACTGACACGGCCTGCAACGAAAACATGCGGACTCTCCTTCACTGCAGCCGAGGTGAGTAAGACATTTAAACGTGTTAACCCTCGCAAGGCTGCAGGCCCAGACGGCATCCCCAGCCGCGCCCTCAGAGCATGCGCAGACCAGCTGGCCGGTGTGTTTACGGACATATTCAATCAATCCCTATACCAGTCTGCTGTTCCCACATGCTTCAAGAGGGCCACCATTGTTCCTGTTCCCAAGAGAGCTAAGGTAACTGAGCTAAACGACTACCGCCCCGTAGCACTCACTTCCGTCATCATGAAGTGCTTTGAGAGACTAGTCAAGGACCATATCACCTCCACCCTACCTGACACCCTAGACCCACTCCAATTTGCTTACCGCCCAAATAGGTCCACAGACGATGCAATCTCAACCACACTGCACACTGCCCTAACCCATCTGGACAAGAGGAATACCTATGTGAGAATGCTGTTCATCGACTACAGCTCGGCATTCAACACCATAGTACCCTCCAAGCTCGTCATCAAGCTCGAGACCCTGGGTCTCGACCCCGCCCTGTGCAACTGGGTACTGGACTTCCTGACGGGCCGCCCCCAGGTGGTGAGGGTAGGCAACAACATCTCCACCCCGCTGATCCTCAACACTGGGGCCCCACAAGGGTGCGTTCTGAGCCCTCTCCTGTACTCCCTGTTCACCCACGACTGCGTGGCCACGCACGCCTCCAACTCAATCATCAAGTTTGCGGACGACACAACAGTGGTAGGCTTGATTACCAACAACGACGAGACGGCCTACAGGGAGGAGGTGAGGGCCCTCGGAGTGTGGTGTCAGGAAAATAACCTCACACTCAACGTCAACAAAACTAAGGAGATGATTGTGGACTTCAGGAAACAGCAGAGGGAACACCCCCCTAGCCACATCGATGGAACAGTAGTGGAGAGGGTAGCAAGTTTTAAGTTCCTCGGCATACACATCACAGACAAACTGAATTGGTCCACTCACACAGACAGCATCGTGAAGAAGGCGCAGCAGCGCCTCTTCAACCTCAAGAGGCTGAAGAAATTCGGCTTGTCACCAAAAGCACTCACAAACTTCTACAGATGCACAATCGAGAGCATCCTGGCGGGCTGTATCACCGCCTGGTACGGCAACTGCTCCGCCCACAACCGTAAGGCTCTCCAGAGGGTAGTGAGGTCTGCACAACGCATCACCGGGGGCAAACTACCTGCCTTCCAGGACACCTACACCACCCGATGTTACAGGAAGGCCATAAAGATCATCAAGGACATCAACCACCCGAGCCACTGCCTGTTCACCCCGCTATCATCCAGAAGGCGAGGTCAGTACAGGTGCATCAAAGCTGGGACCGAGAGACTGAAAAACAGCTTCTATCTCAAGGCCATCAGACTGTTAAACAGCCACCACTAACATTGAGTGGCTGCTGCCAACACACTGACACTGACTCAACTCCAGCCACTTTAATAATGGGAATTGATGGGAAATGATGTAAATATATCACTAGCCACTTTAAACAATGCTACCTTATATAATGTTACTTACCCTACATTATTCATCTCATATGCATACGTATATACTGTACTCTATATCATCGACTGCATCCTTATGTAATACATGTATCACTAGCCACTTTAACTATGCCACTTTGTTTACATACTCATCTCATATGTATATACTGTACTCGATACCATCTACTGTATCTTGCCTATGCTGCTCTGTACCATCACTCATTCATATATCCTTATGTACATATTCTTTATCCCCTTACACTGTGTATAAGACAGTAGTTTTGGAATTGTTAGTTAGATTACTTGTTGGTTATTACTGCATTGTCGGAACTAGAAGCACAAGCATTTCGCTACACTCGCATTAACATCTGCTAACCATGTGTATGTGACAAATAAAATTTGATTTGATTTGATTTGAGGCAGAGAATCCCAGTGGAAAGGGGAACCGGCCAGGCAGAGACAGCAAGGGCGGTTCGTTGCTCCAGAGCCTTTCCGTTCACCTTCACACTCCTGGGCCAGACTACACTCAATCATATGACCCACTGAAGAGATGAGTCTTCAGTAAAGACTTAAAGGTTGAGACCGAGTTTGCGTCTCTTACATGGGTAGGCAGACCATTCCATAAAAATGGAGCTCTATAGGAGAAAGCCCTGCCTCCAGCTGTTTGCTTAGAAATTCTAGGGACAATTAGGAGGCCTGCGTTTTGTGACCGTAGCGTACGTGTAGGTATGTACGGCAGGACCAAATCAGAGAGATAGGTAGGAGCAAGCCCATGTAATGCTTTGTAGGTTAGCAGTAAAACCTTGAAATCAGCCCTTGCCTTGACAGTAAGCCAGTGTAGGGAAGCTAGCACTGGAGTAATATGATCAACATTTTTGGTTCTAGTCAGGATTCTAGCAGCCGTATTTAGCACTAACTGAAGTTTATTTAGTGCTTTATCCGGGTAGCCGGAAAGTAGAGCATTGCAGTAGTCCAACCTAGAATGCTGCGTTTTACTTAGCTTTGCGACAGTATCAAAAAGGATTTGGGGATTATTCTTATTTTCCTCAATTAAGTTGGAAAAATAGGATGATCGAGCAGCAGTAAGGGCTCTTCGATACTGCACGGTACTGTCTTTCCAAGCTAGTCGGAAGACTTCCAGTTTGGTGTGGCGCCATTTCCGTTCCAATTTTCTGGAAGCTTGCTGGAGCTCGGGTATTTTCTGTATACCAGGGAGCTAGTTTCTTATGAGAAATGTTTTTAGTTTTTAGGGGTGTAACTGCATCTCGGGTATTGCGCAAGGTTAAATTGAGTTCCTCAGTTAGGTGGTTAACTGATTTTTGTCCTCTGACGTCCTTGGGTAGACAGAGGGAATCTGGAAGGACATCAAGGAATCTTTGTGTTGTCTGTGAATTTATAGCACGACTTTTGATGTTCCCTGGTTGGGGTCTGAGCAGATTATTTGTTGCAATTGCAAACGTAATAAAATGGTGGTCCGATAGTCCAGGATTATGAGGAAAAACATTAAGATCCACAACATTTATTCCATGGGACAAAACTAGGTCCAGAGTATGACTGTGACAGTGAGTAGGTCACGAGACATGTTGGACAAAACCCACTGAGTCAATGATGGCTCCGAACGCCTTTTGGAGTGGGTCTGTGGACTTTTCCATGTGAATATTAAAGTCACCAAAGATTAGAATATTATCTGCTATGACTACAAGGTCCGATAGGAATTCAGGGAACTCAATGAGGAATGCTGTATATGGCCCAGGGGGCCTGTAAACAGTAGCTATAAAAAGTGATTGAGTAGGCTGCATAGATTTCATGACTAGAAGCTCATAAGACGAAAACGTCATCATTTTTTGGTGTAAATTTAAATTTGCTATCGTAAGTGTTAGCAACACCTCTGCCTTTGCGGGATGCACAGGGGATATGGTCACTAGTGTAGCCAGGAGGTGAGGCCTCATTTAACACAGTAAATTCATCAGGCTTAAGCCATGTTTCAGTCAGGCAAATCACATCAAGATTATGATCAGTGTTAGTTCATTGACTATAATTGCCTTTGAAGTAAGGGATCTAACATTAAGTAGCCCTATTTTGAGATGTGAGGTATCATGATCTCTTTCAATAATGACAGGAATGGAGGAGGTCTTTATCCTAGGGAGATTGCTAAGGCAAACACCGCCATGTTTAGTTTTGCCCAACCTAGGTCGAGGCATAGACACGGTCTCAATGGGGATAGCTGAGCTGACTACACTGACTGTGCTAGTAGCAGACTCCACTATGCTGGCAGGCTGGTTAACAGCCTGCTGCCTGGCCTGCATCCTATTTCATTGTGGAGCTAGAGGAGTTAGAGCCCTGTCTATGTTGGTAGATAAGATGAGAGCACCCCTCCAGCTAGGATGGAGTCCGTCACTCCTCAGCAGGTCAGGCTTTGTCCTGTTTGTGGGTGAGTCCCAGAAAGAGAGCCAATTATCTACAAATTCTATCTTTTGGGAGGGGCAGAAAACAGATTTCAACCAGCGATTGAGTTGTGAGACTCTGCTGTAGAGCTCATCACTCCCCTAACTGGGAGGGGGCCAGAGACAATTACTCGATGCCGACACATCTTTCTAGCTGATTTACACGCTGAAGCTATGTTGCGCTTGGTGATCTCTGACTGTTTCATCCTAACATCGTTGGTGCCGACGTGGATAACAATATCTCTATACTCTCTACACTCGCCAGTTTTAGCTTTAGCCAGCACCATCTTCAGATTAGCCTTAACGTCGGTAGCCCTGCCCCCTGGTAAACAGTGTATGATCGCTGGAGGATTCGTTTTAAGTCTAATACTGCGGGTAATGGAGTCGCCAATGACTAGAGTTTTCAATTTGTCAGAGCTAACGGTGGGAAGCTTCAACGTCTCAGACCCCGTAACGGGAGAAGTAGAGACAAGAGAAGGCTCGGCCTCTGACTCCGACTCGTTGCTTAATGGGGAAAACCGGTTGAAAGTTTCTGTCGGCTGAATGAACAACACCGGTTGAGCATTCCTACAGCATTTCCCTCCAGAAACCGTGAGAAAGTTGTCCAGCTGTGGGGACCGTGCGAGGGGTTTTATACTAACATTACTATCTGTACTTACTGGTGGCACAGACGCTGTTTCATCCTTTATAACACTGAAATTACCCTTGCCTAACGATTGCGTCTGAAGCTGGGCTTGTAGCACAGCTATCCTCGCCGTAAGGCGATCGTTCTCCTGTATATTATGAGTACAGCGACTGCAATTATAGTCAATGAGCTGTTTTAACTCACCACAAATGTCCCTGATCATTTTGATGACGTTCTCTCTCTGTGGGAGGAGGAAGAAAACGTTATTAAGATATAAAAATATGGTTGAGAGACTTAACAAAGGTGCCATTATGAAACAGTATGCATTTTGTGCTCTACTCACTGTCAGGCCAGGTTCCCCCTTCTCACCAGATTTCCCCTGCAAGTTTGGACACAGGTTAGCAATCAACATATAAATGAACCATGAAATAAATTCTCCCTTGTCTCCTTTCCGCCCACAGTCTCCACCAATCCCCCTGTGTACAGTAATATGACAGTAATGTTAAGCACATCAACAAGGACATTTATAGTGAACAGCAAATGGTTGTGTGTGTCCATGTTGTCATTGAACCGGTCTGTGTGTGTTTGTTTGGCAGTTACAGCCCTGTGTGGGTCAGGGTTCAATTCCCACAGGGATAAAAAGTGTTGGCTAAGTTTGTACCTTTTCTCCTGGAAAGCCATCCCCTGGAGGCCCCCGAGGGCCCATTGGCTCCTGGAACCCAGGCTCCCCCTGAAGGTCACAAGAAGACCAGACTAATGATTAGCATGGTTAATCACGGCTAATGTTATAACAGCTCACAACACTGTATACAGCGGCACACAGAATATTGTGCCACGTCAGTGTGATAGTACCAAAACCAATTTCCCTCTGAACATACAGATAACTGGGGCGGCAGGTAGCCTAGTGGTTAGAGCGTTGGGCCAGTAACCGAAATGTTGCTAGTTTGACATCCCTGAGCTGACAAGGTAAAAATCTGTTGTTCTACCCCTGAACAAGGCAGTTAACCCACTGTTCCTAGGCCGTCATTGTAAATAAGAATGTGTTCTTAACTGACTTGCCTAGTTACATAAAGGTAAAATAAAATGATGATCATTATCGCACACCCCACCATGCCAGTCCAGTATGATAATGTGCCCCTACCTTGGGCTCCTGGGATACCTGGTGGACCTGGCTGGCCCACAGAAACCTGCAAAACACACAAACATTAGTTCAGTTCCACATGACAATTTTCCAAAAGAAAATATTTTGACCTTTTTTTAAAGGGGCACTGGTATTGAAAAGAAACAAGAGATGTTGACAATATGTGTCTGCAAACAGATCTACAGCAAATGAAGGGTCTATGCCAGGGTGTAGGTTCTAGGCGTAGGCGCTAGAGGTAGGAGCTAGGGGGTAGGAGCTAGGAGCTAGGCGTAGGAGCCAGGGTTAGGGGCTAGGGCAGGGGTGGGCAAACTTTTTGGCTCGAGGACCACATTGGGATGTTGCAATTCAACGGAGGGATGCATTTTTGGGGGGACCAATTGTTTGTTAAAATCAATTTGCAGGGGCATCCCGAGTGGCGTAGCGTTGACTGGGAGACCCATGAGGCGGCGCACAATTGGCTCAGTGTCATCCGGGCTAGGAGAGGGTTTGGCATAGGAGAGGGTTTGGCAGGCCAAGATTTCCTTGTCCCATCGTGCTCTAGCGACTCCAGTGGTGGGCCGGGCTCATGTACGGTGACACGGTCGCCTGGTGTACGGTGTTTCTTCCGACACATTGCTTCCGAAATAATATCCTATTGGTGAGCCAACTGGTAAATGCAGAGGGTCTTTTACTCAGTTATAAGGAAATCTTATCACTTTACAAGGTCCCTGTAACACCTAAAGATTTTGCAATTGTTTTAGATGCCGTTCCCTCAGGTGTTGCTTTATTATTCAGGAACGTGTCAAGACCTGACCCTCAGAGCCTACCTTCCGTTGACCCTGTTGACTCATCAGTAGGAAAGATTTGTTTCTCTTTTGGTCCATTCAACAACGGAGCGATTACAAACCTTGTTTCAGCAGGATGTTGTATCTATCTATACCTTATGTCATGCCTTATTGGAATGGATTTATTGATAATATCTGTTGGAAAAAAGTTTGGATGTTGCCACACACATACCTACTTGTTAACAAAATTAAGGAAGTTTCCTTTAAAATTATTCATAAATATTATCCTGCCAACCACTATATGAAGAAGTTAGGAGCTGACCTGTGAGAATCTGTTCTCATTAAGGAAAACATCAACTCAAATGGCTCCTTTTGTAAGGACCACCCAGAAACAGTGTTGCATCTTTTTTGGCATTGTATTCATGCAAGAAAACTGCGGCAAGACATTAGTAGATTTATAATTGAACACATTTATGATGATCTTACACTATGGCGGAGAGATGTACTGCTTGGATTCTTTATCGACGATAGAAGTAAGCTGAAACATTTTTATGTAATTCATTTCATTATTCTTTTGGCCAAATTTCATATTCACAAATGTAAATTTACAAACAAATAAACACATTTTCTTATCTTACAAAAAGAAATTGCACTGTATTTTAAGACAATTAAATACTCTACTAACAAAAAAGCTGTTAGAATAATGAGTGTATGTATGTCCCTTAAGGTCCTTGTGTAATGTGATATTGTACCCCAGCCCAACTGTCCATTGTATATTATGTATATATACTTGTGTTCCCACATGTACTTCCTGTATTGATTTGTTAATAAAAAACAGAATAAAAAAGATGCGGTGTGGACTTGTCATTCCCAATCGTCATCACTCACCGCTGCTATCAAATGGACTGATGCTAGCCCAAGTTCTGACTGAGCTCAATTGTCATGGAACGCGTATACAGCGATGAATTTCTCTCTTTCATACAAACTTATAACGAGGACCGCTCACAATGTGTTTTGTGTGTGGAAGTGCTTAGTAATGAGTCTCTCATAACGAACAAATTAATAAAACGACACGTCCTGACCAAACATCCACAGCTCATGGATGTGATCAATCCGTTTATTCCAGTTCAGAATGAAAATGATTTCTTGTATTTTAACAGCAACAGTTCCAACCTAGACAGATATGTAAGAGTGTTTTTAATGGGGAAAATTAACATGAATATATATGGATATTTAATTTCATTGTTATTTGTTTTTGTCTATATTGCATTTGTTTTAGGCATAAGTGCAATGAAATGTACTGATATTTATATTTAGTTGCATATTTTTCTATGCTTGGGTCCCAGGAAAACACAGAATTTCTCATTTGGGTCCCAGGCTGAAAACGTTGAAGAACCCCTGACCTAAACGACTATTTATATACTTAGTCAGACTGTCGTTCTTCTTTCCCCCAGGGCCCAGAATGTTGTTCAGATCACATCGTATCATTTCACTACATCTACCCTGTAGAGATGTACACGCTGGAATACTTCACCTATCATCTACGGCCCTATGGATACAAGTACAGGTACAACCCTGATGCTGTAGCAGCTGAAATTGAGAGTAACACCACCACACCTGTCTCTGCTTAACACAGAGATATCACAGACGGACTACTGCACTGAAGAAAGAACTTATTAGTGTGTCATGTTTAAATGCCGAAACAACAGCCTGACATTGCCACTCTCTTTGGTAAGCTGAGCAATGAGACTGAGGAAATGGAACCACTCTCAAATTCACTGACATGGTAGTTTTAAACATATTTTGAAGCTATACATTATTTACATAGACAACAAATACATGAACAATAGAGTAATATAGTTTTTTTTGTGACAGGGGGAGACAGTTGTACTAAGTTGAGTTCTTTCTGTTGATAGAGTTTCACATTTCCTTTTTAATTTTGTAAAGGTAAAATGTAAAAATATATATATTCTTCAGTCAAGTGTATATTTTTTACAACTTACAGTAAAACAGAGGATAACATGATATTTTGTTAAAATTCAAATAGAAGTATGTACTTAATGTGTTCTCCAGATTTCTGTAGGTCTAGTGAAATATTCAATTCAGATTGTTAGCTAAAGATTACATTTTGACTTAAGTTCAGTACACAACAGATCATTTTATGTCATGAGACTCCTGACCTGTGAGAATCTGTTCAGTGTTTTTGGTTTGGAAGTTAAGGTGTCTTTTAATGGACAATTATTTGAAGCAACACAATGAGTAAAAACAAGGGTGTGTGAAAATATAAAAAATATAAAGAGGTTGAATATTTGTACAGTACAGGGGTGGTTCACAGACTACATAAAGAACACAATAGAGAAATAGAGTATACAGGTCCTCTCTGGAGCATCAGTGTAGCAGTGCTGTCGTTCACCTGATCTTTGGTCAAACTGTAACTGATAGAGAGGCTGTGTCCCGATTCTCCACCCTTATCCCAAAGTATGCACTTACACACTCCACATCCTTGGGAGAGTTGGGATGCAGCCATAGATAGATAGCCCATGTCCTCAGTGCATCCCTCTGACATCAACATTGGGAAATGTGCAGGCTTTGCACACGGCCCAACTCTCTTTCAACAAAGCACAACTGTCTGTTTCTTGCGAGAACTGGTTTTGTAACATTATGATGTAATCTGAACAAGGAAACAGATCTGAGCCTACCATAGACAAACCATTTATAGTGAGTGTATGGAATGTGTGAAGAAATCCATGTACAGATAAGATATACAGCAGCGTACTCTCCAGGGCTGTGCCAAGATACACAGTTTAACACAGACTGTCATCAACCTCAAGCTAATTTCAAGCTATCAAATGATTAAATAGTCATCCAGGGAGTGTCAAAATATAACTTTTTCCCAAATGTAACTTTAAACAGGCCACACAGTGAGAATAGTTGGGATGTGATGACATTATCTATAGTGTTTAAATAGTTTAATACTGTAACTATGGTGACTGCTTTACATGCAATGCATTTTCACACTGTTTAAACTCAAATACTTACATTTTAAATAATCGCTGCTCTCTCACAGACTTCATAAACCAAAGGGTTATATAAAGGTTTTTAACATCATCGAGTTATTGTCAAAGCAATTTTGGCCCTGTTCCATGCCGATCTACAGAAATCAAGACATCCCCATCACAAACCCCTTAAGGGGCTCTTCATTTGTGTTGTTAGAATAGGTCCCTTGTCTGTTCCTGCCACACTCTGATTGGTTTCACCTGTCTTTGTGCTTGTCTCCACCCCCCTCTAGGTCTTGCCCATCTTCCCCATTATCCCCTGTGCATTGATACCTGTGTTCTCTGTCTGTTTCCAGTTTGTCTTGCCAGCATGTTTTCCCGTCTTCCTGTTTTCTCAAGTTCCTGTTTACTAGTTTCCCGGTTCTGACCATTCTGCCTGCCCTGACCCCGGGCCTGCCTGCCGTTCTGTACCTGCCTGACTCTGACCCGATTACAAACCTCTGCCTGCCCTAGACCTGTCTTTTGCCTGCCCCCTGTTTGGGTCAATAAACATCTGTGATTCTAGCTGTCTGCATCTGGGTCTTATCCTGAGTTCTGGTAGTTATTTTATCAATGTATTTAGATAGGCCTATGTTATTTGCATGGATTCCATGTTGTATTGACTGCTATGAGTGTCAGTGTAAATAAAACTCAACTAGAACCATATACTAGGCAGTCTAGCATCTAGTCTTGAACTTGATTTAGAGTCTGATGACAAACATCTCAATGCCGGCAGCGTCCTCAGGCTGCACTGCATCACGCCGGTCTGCGTGCCCATCGGCTAGTACCACGGCGACTTTATGAACACCAGGCCGCGAGGCCTGGAACAGCTGGTTGGCTCTCAAGATGGCACTACCCATAAAGGTGCCCTCGCCCAGGTATAGCATCTTCCTCACAGCAGTCAGAGAAATTACATAGATTGAGAGAAATTACATGGACGACAGACAGACAGACAGACAGACAGACAGACAGACAGACAGACAGACAGACAGACAGACAGACAGACAGACAGACAGACAGACAGACAGACAGACAGACAGACAGACAGACAGACAGACAGACAAGCCCTTTTTTGCTTTCTACATTTGACAGTTCCTATTGGTAATCATCACTAGTACGTCAACTGAGTGAACTAACATCAGACAGAAAAAGGAGACAGCAGAATGAACACAGGTCTGCTTCAAGAATGTCAAGACATTAGCTCAGAAGGCTAACACAGTTGTAGCATGCAGGAAACGCTGGATTTGAACCCAGTCTGTAACAGGTACTCATCTGCTTTAATAATAATCAAATCAATTTTATTTATATAGAAATTATTTGTACATTATTTGTATTTGTACAGAAACCCAGCATAAAACCCCAAACATCAAGCAATGCAGGTGTAGAAGCATGGTGGCTAGGAAAAACTCCCTAGAAAGGCCAAAACCTAGGAAGAAACCTAGAGAGGAACCAGGCTATGTGGGGTGGCCAGTCCTCTCCTGGCTGTGCCGGGTGGAGATTATAACAGAACATGGCCAAGATGTTCAAATGTTCATAAATGACCAGCATGGTCAAATAATAATCATCACAGGCAGAACAGTTGAAACTGGAGCAGCAGCATGACCAGGTGGACTGGGGACAGCAAGGAGTCATCATGCCAGGTAGTCCTGAGGCATGGTCCTAGGGCTCAGGTCCTCCGAGAGAGAAAGAAAGAGAGAAAGAGAGAATCAGAGAGAGCATACTTAAATTCACACAGGACACCGGATAGGACAGGAGAAGTACTCTAGATATAACAAACCGACCCTAGCCCCCCGACACATAAACTACTGCAGCATAAATACTGGAGGCTGAGACAAGAGGGGTCAGGAGATACTGTGGTCCCATCCGATGATACCCCCGGACAGGGCCAAACAGGAAGGATAGGGGGGGGAAGATCACATCAGTGACTCAACCCACTCATGTGACACTCCCCTACTAATGATGACATGAAAAAGCACCAGTCAGCCCCTGTAATAGGGTTAGAGGCATATTGCAACTTCCGGCGCCGACAGAGATGGCCGCCTCGCTTCGCGTTCCTAGGAAACTATGCAGTGTTTTGTTTTTTTACGTGTTATTTCTTACATTAGTACCCCAGGTCATCTTAGGTTTCATTACATACAGTCGAGAAGAACTACTGAATATAAGATCAGCGTCAACTCACCATCAGTACGACCAAAAATATGTTTTTCGCGACGCGGATCCTGTGTTCTGCCTTTCAAGCATTCTTCTAGCATTCTTCTCGTCAATGTCCAGTCTCTTGACAACAAGGTTGATGAAATCCGAGCAAGGGTAGCATTCCAGAGGGACATCAGAGACTGTAACGTTCTTTGCTTCACGGAAACATGGCTCACTGGAGCGACGCTATCCGAGGCAGGGCAGCCAGCGGGTTTCTCCACGCATCGCGCCGACAGAAACAAACATCTTTCTGGTAAGAAGAGGGGCGGGGGCGTATGCCTTATGGCTAACGAGACATGGTGTGATGAAAGAAACATACAGGAACTCAAATCCTTCTGTTCACCTGATTTAGAATTCCTCACAATCAAATGTAGACCGCATTATCTACCAAGAGAATTCTCTTCGATTATAATCACAGCCGCATATATCCCCCCCAAGCAGACACATCGATGGCTCTGAACGAACTTTATTTGACTCTTTGCAAACTGGAATCCATTTATCCGGAGGCTGCATTCATTGTAGCTGGGGATTTTAACAAGGCTAATCTGAAAACAAGACTCCCTAAATTTTATCAGCATATCGATTGCGCAACCAGGGGTGGAAAAACCTTGGATCATTGTTACTCTAACTTCCGCGACGCATATAAGGCCCTGCCCCGCCCCCCTTTCGGAAAAGCTGACCACGACTCCATTTTGTTGATCCCTGCCTACAGACAGAAACTAAAACAAGAGGCTCCCACGCTGAGGTCTGTCCAACGCTGGTCCGACCAAGCTGACTCCACACTCCAAGACTGCCTCCATCACGTGGACTGGGATATGTTTCGTATTGCGTCAGATAACAATATTGACAAATACGCTGATTCGGTGTGCGAGTTCATTAGAACGTGCGTTGAAGATGTCGTTCCCATAGCAACGATTAAAACATTCCCTAACCAGAAACCGTGGATTGATGGCAGCATTCGCGTGAAACTGAAAGCGCGAACCACTGCTTTTAATCAGGGCAAGGTGACTGGTAACATGACCGAACACAAACAGTGCAGCTATTCCCTCCGCAAGGCTATCAAACAAGCTAAGCGTCAGTACAGAGACAAAGTAGAATCTCAAATCAACGGCTCAGACACAAGAGGCATGTGGCAGGGTCTACAGTCAATCACGGACTACAAGAAGAAATCCAGCCCAGTCACGGACCAGGATGTCTTGCTCCCAGGCAGACTAAATAACTTTTTTGCCCGCTTTGAGGACAATACAGTGCCACTGACACGGCCTGCAACGAAAACATGCGGACTCTCCTTCACTGCAGCCGAGGTGAGGACTACAACCTCAGGAGGCTGAAGAAATTCGGCTTGTCACCAAAAGCACTCACAAACTTCTACAGATGCACAATCGAGAGCATCCTGGCGGGCTGTATCACCGCCTGGTACGGCAACTGCTCCGCCCACAACCGTAAGGCTCTCCAGAGGGTAGTGAGGTCTGCACAACGCATCACCGGGGGCAAACTACCTGCCTTCCAGGACACCTACACCACCCGATGTTACAGGAAGGCCATAAAGATCATCAAGGACATCAACCACCCGAGCCACTGCCTGTTCACCCCGCTATCATCCAGAAGGCGAGGTCAGTACAGGTGCATCAAAGCTGGGACCGAGAGACTGAAAAACAGCTTCTATCTCAAGGCCATCAGACTGTTAAACAGCCACCACTAACATTGAGTGGCTGCTGCCAACACACTGACACTGACTCAACTCCAGCCACTTTAATAATGGGAATTGATGGGAAATGATGTAAATATATCACTAGCCACTTTAAACAATGCTACCTTATATAATGTTACTTACCCTACATTATTCATCTCATATGCATACGTATATACTGTACTCTATATCATCGACTGCATCCTTATGTAATACATGTATCACTAGCCACTTTAACTATGCCACTTTGTTTACATACTCATCTCATATGTATATACTGTACTCGATACCATCTACTGTATCTTGCCTATGCTGCTCTGTACCATCACTCATTCATATATCCTTATGTACATATTCTTTATCCCCTTACACTGTGTATAAGACAGTAGTTTTGGAATTGTTAGTTAGATTACTTGTTGGTTATTACTGCATTGTCGGAACTAGAAGCACAAGCATTTCGCTACACTCGCATTAACATCTGCTAACCATGTGTATGTGACAAATAAAATTTGATTTGATTTGATTTGAGGCAGAGAATCCCAGTGGAAAGAGGGGAACCGGCCAGGCAGAGACAGCAAGGGCGGTTCGTTGCTCCAGAGCCTTTCCGTTCACCTTCACACTCCTGGGCCAGACTACACTCAATCATATGACCCACTGAAGAGATGAGTCTTCAGTAAAGACTTAAAGGTTGAGACCGAGTTTGCGTCTCTTACATGGGTAGGCAGACCATTCCATAAAAATGGAGCTCTATAGGAGAAAGCCCTGCCTCCAGCTGTTTGCTTAGAAATTCTAGGGACAATTAGGAGGCCTGCGTTTTGTGACCGTAGCGTACGTGTAGGTATGTACGGCAGGACCAAATCAGAGAGATAGGTAGGAGCAAGCCCATGTAATGCTTTGTAGGTTAGCAGTAAAACCTTGAAATCAGCCCTTGCCTTGACAGTAAGCCAGTGTAGGGAAGCTAGCACTGGAGTAATATGATCAACATTTTTGGTTCTAGTCAGGATTCTAGCAGCCGTATTTAGCACTAACTGAAGTTTATTTAGTGCTTTATCCGGGTAGCCGGAAAGTAGAGCATTGCAGTAGTCCAACCTAGAATGCTGCGTTTTAGTTAGCTTTGCGACAGTATCAAAAAGGATTTGGGGATTATTCTTATTTTCCTCAATTAAGTTGGAAAAATAGGATGATCGAGCAGCAGTAAGGGCTCTTCGATACTGCACGGTACTGTCTTTCCAAGCTAGTCGGAAGACTTCCAGTTTGGCGTGGCGCCATTTCCGTTCCAATTTTCTGGAAGCTTGCTGGAGCTCGGGTATTTTCTGTATACCAGGGAGCTAGTTTCTTATGAGAAATGTTTTTAGTTTTTAGGGGTGTAACTGCATCTCGGGTATTGCGCAAGGTTAAATTGAGTTCCTCAGTTAGGTGGTTAACTGATTTTTGTCCTCTGACGTCCTTGGGTATACAGAGGGAGTCTGGAAGGACATCAAGGAATCTTTGTGTTGTCTGTGAATTTATAGCACGACTTTTGATGTTCCCTGGTTGGGGTCTGAGCAGATTATTTGTTGCAATTGCAAACAAAATAAAATGGTGGTCCGATAGTCCAGGATTATGAGGAAAAACATTAAGATCCACAACATTTATTCCATGGGACAAAACTAGGTCCAGAGTATGACTGTGACAGTGAGTAGGTCATGAGACATGTTGGACAAAACCCACTGAGTCAATGATGGCTCCGAACGCCTTTTGGAGTGGGTCTGTGGACTTTTCCATGTGAATATTAAAGTCACCAAAGATTAGAATATTATCTGCTATGACTACAAGGTCCGATAGGAATTCAGGGAACTCAATGAGGAATGCTGTATATGGCCCAGGGGGCCTGTAAACAGTACCTATAAAAAGTGATTGAGTAGGCTGCATAGATTTCATGACTAGAAGCTCATAAGACGAAAACGTCATCATTTTTTTGGTGTAAATTTAAATTTGCTATCGTAAGTGTTAGCAACACCTCTGCCTTTGCGGGATGCACGGGGGATATGGTCACTAGTGTAGCCAGGAGGTGAGGCCTCATTTAACACAGTAAATTCATCAGGCTTAAGCCATGTTTCAGTCAGGCAAATCACATCAAGATTATGATCAGTGATTAGTTCATTGACTATAATTGCCTTTGAAGTAAGGGATCTAACATTAAGTAGCCCTATTTTGAGATGTGAGGTATCATGATCTCTTTCAATAATGACAGGAATGGAGGAGGTCTTTATCCTAGTGAGATTGCTAAGGCAAACACCGCCATGTTTAGTTTTGCCCAACCTAGGTCGAGGCATAGACACGGTCTCAATGGGGATAGCTGAGCTGACTACACTGACTGTGCTAGTAGCAGACTCCACTATGCTGGCAGGCTGGTTAACAGCCTGCTGCCTGGCCTGCACCCTATTTCATTGTGGAGCTAGAGGAGTTAGAGCCCTGTCTATGTTGGTAGATAAGATGAGAGCACCCCTCCAGCTAGGATGGAGTCCGTCACTCCTCAGCAGGTCAGGCTTTGTCCTGTTTGTGGGTGAGTCCCAGAAAGAGAGCCAATTATCTACAAATTCTATCTTTTGGGAGGGGCAGAAAACAGATTTCAACCAGCGATTGAGTTGTGAGACTCTGCTGTAGAGCTCATCACTCCCCCTAACTGGGAGGGGGCCAGAGACAATTACTCGATGCCGACACATCTTTCTAGCTGATTTACACGCTGAAGCTATGTTGCGCTTGGTGATCTCTGACTGTTTCATCCTAACATCGTTGGTGCCGACGTGGATAACAATATCTCTATACTCTCTACACTCGCCAGTTTTAGCTTTAGCCAGCACCATCTTCAGATTAGCCTTAACGTCGGTAGCCCTGCCCCCTGGTAAACAGTGTATGATCGCTGGAGGATTCGTTTTAAGTCTAATACTGCGGGTAATGGAGTCGCCAATGACTAGAGTTTTCAATTTGTCAGAGCTAACGGTGGGAAGCTTCAACGTCTCAGACCCCGTAACGGGAGAAGTAGAGACAAGAGAAGGCTCGGCCTCTGACTCCGACTCGTTGCTTAATGGGGAAAACCGGTTGAAAGTTTCTGTCGGCTGAATGAGCAACACCGGTTGAGCATTCCTACAGCATTTCCCTCCAGAAACCGTGAGAAAGTTGTCCGGCTGTGGGGACCGTGCGAGGGGTTTTATACTAACATTACTATCTGTACTTACTGGTGGCACAGACGCTGTTTCATCCTTTATAACACTGAAATTACCCTTGCCTAACGATTGCGTCTGAAGCTGGGCTTGTAGCACAGCTATCCTCGCCGTAAGGCGATCGTTCTCCTGTATATTATGAGTATAGCGACTGCAATTATAGTCAATGAGCTGTTTTAACTCACCACAAATGTCCCTGATCATTTTGATGACGTTCTCTCTCTGTGGGAGGAGGAAGAAAACGTTATTAAGATATAAAAATATGGTTGAGAGACTTAACAAAGGTGCCATTATGAAACAGTATGCATTTTGTGCTCTACTCACTGTCAGGCCAGGTTCCCCCTTCTCACCAGATTTCCCCTGCAAGTTTGGACACAGGTTAGCAATCAACATATAAATGAACCATGAAATAAATTCTCCCTTGTCTCCTTTCCGCCCACAGTCTCCACCAATCCCCCTGTGTACAGTAATATGACAGTAATGTTAAGCACATCAACAAGGACATTTATAGTGAACAGCAAATGGTTGTGTGTGTCCATGTTGTCATTGAACCGGTCTGTGTGTGTTTGTTTGGCAGTTACAGCCCTGTGTGGGTCAGGGTTCAATTCCCACAGGGATAAAAAGTGTTGGCTAAGTTTGTACCTTTTCTCCTGGAAAGCCATCCCCTGGAGGCCCCCGAGGGCCCATTGGCTCCTGGAACCCAGGCTCCCCCTGAAGGTCACAAGAAGACCAGACTAATGATTAGCATGGTTAATCACGGCTAATGTTATAACAGCTCACAACACTGTATACAGCGGCACACAGAATATTGTGCCACGTCAGTGTGATAGTACCAAAACCAATTTCCCTCTGAACATACAGATAACTGGGGCGGCAGGTAGCCTAGTGGTTAGAGCGTTGGGCCAGTAACCGAAATGTTGCTAGTTTGACATCCCTGAGCTGACAAGGTAAAAATCTGTTGTTCTACCCCTGAACAAGGCAGTTAACCCACTGTTCCTAGGCCGTCATTGTAAATAAGAATGTGTTCTTAACTGACTTGCCTAGTTACATAAAGGTAAAATAAAATGATGATCATTATCGCACACCCCACCATGCCAGTCCAGTATGATAATGTGCCCCTACCTTGGGCTCCTGGGATACCTGGTGGACCTGGCTGGCCCACAGAAACCTGCAAAACACACAAACATTAGTTCAGTTCCACATGACAATTTTCCAAAAGAAAATATTTTGACCTTTTTTTAAAGGGGCACTGGTATTGAAAAGAAACAAGAGATGTTGACAATATGTGTCTGCAAACAGATCTACAGCAAATGAAGGGTCTATGCCAGGGTGTAGGTTCTAGGCGTAGGCGCTAGAGGTAGGAGCTAGGGGGTAGGAGCTAGGAGCTAGGCGTAGGAGCCAGGGTTAGGGGCTAGGGCAGGGGTGGGCAAACTTTTTGGCTCGAGGACCACATTGGGATGTTGCAATTCAACGGAGGGATGCATTTTTGGGGGGACCAATTGTTTGTTAAAATCAATTTGCAGGGGCATCCCGAGTGGCGTAGCGTTGACTGGGAGACCCATGAGGCGGCGCACAATTGGCTCAGTGTCATCCGGGCTAGGAGAGGGTTTGGCATAGGAGAGGGTTTGGCAGGCCAAGATTTCCTTGTCCCATCGTGCTCTAGCGACTCCTGTGGTGGGCCGGGCTCATGTACGGTGACACGGTCGCCTGGTGTACGGTGTTTCTTCCGACACATTGCTTCCGAAATAATATCCTATTGGTGAGCCAACTGGTAAATGCAGAGAGTCTTTTACTCAGTTATAAGGAAATCTTATCACTTTACAAGGTCCCTGTAACACCTAAAGATTTTGCAATTGTTTTAGATGCCGTTCCCTCAGGTGTTGATTTATTATTCAGGAACGTGTCAAGACCTGACCCTCAGAGCCTACCTTCCGTTGACCCTGTTGACTCATCAGTAGGAAAGATTTGTTTCTCTTTTGGTCCATTCAACAACGGAGCGATTACAAACCTTGTTTCAGCAGGATGTTGTATCTATCTATACCTTATGTCATGCCTTATTGGAATGGATTTATTGATAATATCTGTTGGAAAAAAGTTTGGATGTTGCCACACACATACCTACTTGTTAACAAAATTAAGGAAGTTTCCTTTAAAATTATTCATAAATATTATCCTGCCAACCACTATATGAAGAAGTTAGGAGCTGACCTGTGAGAATCTGTTCTCATTAAGGAAAACATCAACTCAAATGGCTCCTTTTGTAAGGACCACCCAGAAACAGTGTTGCATCTTTTTTGGCATTGTATTCATGCAAGAAAACTGCGGCAAGACATTAGTAGATTTATAATTGAACACATTTATGATGATCTTACACTATGGCGGAGAGATGTACTGCTTGGATTCTTTATCGACGATAGAAGTAAGCTGAAACATTTTTATGTAATTCATTTCATTATTCTTTTGGCCAAATTTCATATTCACAAATGTAAATTTACAAACAAATAAACACATTTTCTTATCTTACAAAAAGAAATTGAACTGTATTTTAAGACAATTAAATACTCTACTAACAAAAAAGCTGTTAGAATAATGAGTGTATGTATGTCCCTTAAGGTCCTTGTGTAATGTGATATTGTACCCCAGCCCAACTGTCCATTGTATATTATGTATATATACTTGTGTTCCCACATGTACTTCCTGTATTGATTTGTTAATAAAAAACAGAATAAAAAAGATGCGGTGTGGACTTGTCATTCCCAATCGTCATCACTCACCGCTGCTATCAAATGGACTGATGCTAGCCACAAGTTCTGACTGAGCTCAATTGTCATGGAACGCGTATACAGCGATGAATTTCTCTCTCTTTCATACAAACTTATAACGAGGACCGCTCACAATGTGTTTTGTGTGTGGAAGTGCTTAGTAATGAGTCTCTCATAACGAACAAATTAATAAAACGACACGTCCTGACCAAACATCCACAGCTCATGGATGTGATCAATCCGTTTATTCCAGTTCAGAATGAAAATGATTTCTTGTATTTTAACAGCAACAGTTCCAACCTAGACAGATATGTAAGAGTGTTTTTAATGGGGGAAAATTAACATGAATATATATGGATATTTAATTTCATTGTTATTTGTTTTTGTCTATATTGCATTTGTTTTAGGCATAAGTGCAATGAAATGTACTGATATTTATATTTGTTGCATATTTTTCTATGCTTGGGTCCCAGGAAAACACCGAATTTCTCATTTGGGTCCCAGGCTGAAAACGTTGAAGAACCCCTGACCTAAACGACTATTAATATACTTAGTCAGACTGTCGTTCTTCTTTCCCCCAGGGCCCAGAATGTTGTTCAGATCACATCGTATCATTTCACTACATCTACCCTGTAGAGATGTACACGCTGGAATACTTCACCTATCATCTACGGCCCTATGGATACAAGTACAGGTACAACCCTGATGCTGTAGCAGCTGAAATTGAGAGTAACACCACCACACCTGTCTCTGCTTAACACAGAGATATCACAGACGGACTACTGCACTGAAGAAAGAACTTATTAGTGTGTCATGTTTAAATGCCGAAACAACAGCCTGACATTGCCACTCTCTTTGGTAAGCTGAGCAATGAGACTGAGGAAATGGAACCACTCTCAAATTCACTGACATGGTAGTTTTAAACATATTTTGAAGCTATACATTATTTACATAGACAACAAATACATGAACAATAGAGTAATATAGTTTTTTTTTTTGTGACAGGGGAGACAGTTGTACTAAGTTGAGTTCTTTCTGTTGATAGAGTTTCACATTTCCTTTTTAATTTTGTAAAGGTAAAATGTAAAAATGTATATATTCTTCAGTCAAGTGTATATTTTTTACAACTTACAGTAAAACAGAGGATAACATGATATTTTGTTAAAATTCAAATAGAAGTATGTACTTAATGTGTTCTCCAGATTTCTGTAGGTCTAGTGAAATATTCAATTCAGATTGTTAGCTAAAGATTACATTTTGACTTAAGTTCAGTACACAACAGATCATTTTATGTCATGAGACTCCTGACCTGTGAGAATCTGTTCAGTGTTTTTGGTTTGGAAGTTAAGGTGTCTTTTAATGGACAATTATTTGAAGCAACACAATGAGTAAAAACAAGGGTGTGTGAAAATAGAAAAAAATATAAAGAGGTTGAATATTTGTACAGTACAGGGGGTAGTTCACAGACTACATAAAGAACACAATAGAGAAATAGAGTATACAGGTCCTCTCTGGAGCATCAGTGTAGCAGTGCTGTCGTTCACCTGATCTTTGGTCAAACTGTAACTGATAGAGAGGCTGTGTCCCGATTCTCCACCCTTATCCCAAAGTATGCACTTACACACTCCACATCCTTGGGAGAGTTGGGATGCAGCCATAGATAGATAGCCCATGTCCTCAGTGCATCCCTCTGACATCAACATTGGGAAATGTGCAGGCTTTGCACACGGCCCAACTCTCTTTCAACAAAGCACAACTGTCTGTTTCTTGCGAGAACTGGTTTTGTAACATTATGATGTAATCTGAACAAGGAAACAGATCTGAGCCTACCATAGACAAACCATTTATAGTGAGTGTATGGAATGTGTGAAGAAATCCATGTACAGATAAGATATACAGCAGCGTACTCTCCAGGGCTGTGCCAAGATACACAGTTTAACACAGACTGTCATCAACCTCAAGCTAATTTCAAGCTATCAAATGATTAAATAGTCATCCAGGGAGTGTCAAAATATAACTTTTTCCCAAATGTAACTTTAAACAGGCCATGCAGTGAGAATAGTTGGGATGTGATGACATTATCTATAATGTTTAAATAGTTTAATACTGTAACTATGGTGACTGCTTTACATGCAATGCATTTTCACACTGTTTAAACTCAAATACTTACATTTTAAATAATCGCTGCTCTCTCACAGACTTCATAAACCAAAGGGTTATATAAAGGTTTTTAACATCATCGAGTTATTGTCAAAGCAATTTTGGCCCTGTTCCATGCCGATCTACAGAAATCAAGACATCCCCATCACAAACCCCTTAAGGGGCTCTTCATTTGTCTTGTTAGAATAGGTCCCTTGTCTGTTCCTGCCACACTCTGATTGGTTTCACCTGTCTTTGTGCTTGTCTCCACCCCCCTCTAGGTCTTGCCCATCTTCCCCATTATCCCCTGTGCATTGATACCTGTGTTCTCTGTCTGTTTCCAGTTTGTCTTGCCAGCATGTTTTCCCGTCTTCCTGTTTTCTCAAGTTTCTGTTTACTAGTTTCCCGGTTCTGACCATTCTGCCTGCCCTGACCCCGGGCCTGCCTGCCGTTCTGTACCTGCCTGACTCTGACCCGATTACAAACCTCTGCCTGCCCTAGACCTGTCTTTTGCCTGCCCCCTGTTTGGGTCAATAAACATCTGTGATTCTAGCTGTCTGCATCTGGGTCTTATCCTGAGTTCTGGTAGTTATTTTATCAATGTATTTAGATAGGCCTATGTTATTTGCATGGATTCCATGTTGTATTGACTGCTATGAGTGTCAGTGTAAATAAAACTCAACTAGAACCATATACTAGGCAGTCTAGCATCTAGTCTTGAACTTGATTTAGAGTCTGATGACAAACATCTCAATGCCGGCAGCGTCCTCAGGCTGCACTGCATCACGCCGGTCTGCGTGCCCATCGGCTAGTACCACGGCGACTTTATGAACACCAGGCCGCGAGGCCTGGAACAGCTGGTTGGCTCTCAAGATGGCACTACCCATAAAGGTGCCCTCGCCCAGGTATAGCATCTTCCTCACAGCAGTCAGAGAAATTACATAGATTGAGAGAAATTACATGGACGGACAGACAGACAGACAGACAGACAGACAGACAGACAGACAGACAGACAGACAGACAGACAGACAGACAGACAGACAGACAGACAGACAGACAGACAGACAAGCCCTTTTTTGCTTTCTACATTTGACAGTTCCTATTGGTAATCATCACTAGTACGTCAACTGAGTGAACTAACATCAGACAGAAAAAGGATACAGCAGAATGAACACAGGTCTGCTTCAAGAATGTCAAGACATTAGCTCAGAAGGCTAACACAGTTGTAGCATGCAGGAAACGCTGGATTTGAACCCAGTCTGTAACAGGTACTCATCTGCTTTAATAACAATCAAATCAATTTTATTTATATAGAAATTATTTGTACATTATTTGTATTTGTACAGAAACCCAGCATAAAACCCCAAACATCAAGCAATGCAGGTGTAGAAGCATGGTGGCTAGGAAAAACTCCCTAGAAAGGCCAAAACCTAGGAAGAAACCTAGAGAGGAACCAGGCTATGTGGGGTGGCCAGTCCTCTCCTGGCTGTGCCGGGTGGAGATTATAACAGAACATGGCCAAGATGTTCAAATGTTCATAAATGACCAGCATGGTCAAATAATAATCATCACAGGCAGAACAGTTGAAACTGGAGCAGCAGCATGACCAGGTGGACTGGGGACAGCAAGGAGTCATCATGCCAGGTAGTCCTGAGGCATGGTCCTAGGGCTCAGGTCCTCCGAGAGAGAAAGAAAGAGAGAAAGAGAGAATCAGAGAGAGCATACTTAAATTCACACAGGACACCGGATAGGACAGGAGAAGTACTCTAGATATAACAAACCGACCCTAGCCCCCCGACACATAAACTACTGCAGCATAAATACTGGAGGCTGAGACAAGAGGGGTCAGGAGATACTGTGGTCCCATCCGATGATACCCCCGGACAGGGCTAAACAGGAAGGATATAACCCCACCCACTTTGCCAAAGCACAGCCCCCACACCACTAGAGGGATATCTTCAACCACCAACTTACCATCCTGAGACAAGGCCGAGTATAGCCCACAAAGATCTCCGCCATGGCACATCCCAGGGGGGTGGGGGCGCCTAACCCAGACAGGAAGATCACATCAGTGACTCAACCCACTCATGTGACACTCCCTACTAATGATGACATGAAAAAGCACCAGTCAGCCCCTGTAATAGGGTTAGAGGCATATTGCAACTTCCGGCGCCGACAGAGATGGCCGCCTCGCTTCGCGTTCCTAGGAAACTATGCAGTGTTTTGTTTTTTTACGTGTTATTTCTTACATTAGTACCCCAGGTCATCTTAGGTTTCATTACATACAGTCGAGAAGAACTACTGAATATAAGATCAGCGTCAACTCACCATCAGTACGACCAAAAATATGTTTTCGCGACGCGGATCCTGTGTTCTGCCTTTCAACCGGGACAACGGAATGGATCCTATGCGGCGACCCAAAAAAACGAATCCGAAAAAGAGGGAAACGAGGCGGTCTTCTGGTCAGACTCCGGAGACGGGCACATCGTGCACCACTCCCTAGCATTCTTCTCGTCAATGTCCAGTCTCTTGACAACAAGGTTGATGAAATCCGAGCAAGGGTAGCATTCCAGAGGGACATCAGAGACTGTAACGTTCTTTGCTTCACGGAAACATGGCTCACTGGAGAGACGCTATCCGAGGCAGGGCAGCCAGCAGGTTTCTCCACGCATCGCGCCGACAGAAACAAACATCTTTCTGGTAAGAAGAGGGGCGGGGGCGTATGCCTTATGGCTAACGAGACATGGTGTGATGAAAGAAACATACAGGAACTCAAATCCTTCTGTTCACCTGATTTAGAATTCCTCACAATCAAATGTAGACCGCATTATCTACCAAGAGAATTCTCTTCGATTATAATCACAGCCGCATATATCCCCCAAGCAGACACATCGATGGCTCTGAACGAACTTTATTTGACTCTTTGCAAACTGGAATCCATTTATCCGGAGGCTGCATTCATTGTAGCTGGGGATTTTAACAAGGCTAATCTGAAAACAAGACTCCCTAAATTTTATCAGCATATCGATTGCGCAACCAGGGGTGGAAAAACCTTGGATCATTGTTACTCTAACTTCCGCGACGCATATAAGGCCCTGCCCCGCCCCCCTTTCGGAAAAGCTGACCACGACTCCATTTTGTTGATCCCTGCCTACAGACAGAAACTAAAACAAGAGGCTCCCACGCTGAGGTCTGTCCAACGCTGGTCCGACCAAGCTGACTCCACACTCCAAGACTGCTTCCATCACGTGGACTGGGATATGTTTCGTATTGCGTCAGATAACAATATTGACAAATACGCTGATTCGGTGTGCGAGTTCATTAGAACGTGCGTTGAAGATGTCGTTCCCATAGCAACGATTAAAACATTCCCTAACCAGAAACCGTGGATTGATGGCAGCATTCGCGTGAAACTGAAAGCGCGAACCACTGCTTTTAATCAGGGCAAGGTGACTGGTAACATGACCGAACACAAACAGTGCAGCTATTCCCTCCGCAAGGCTATCAAACAAGCTAAGCGTCAGTACAGAGACAAAGTAGAATCTCAATTCAACGGCTCAGACACAAGAGGCATGTGGCAGGGTCTACAGTCAATCACGGACTACAAGAAGAAATCCAGCCCAGTCACGGACCAGGATGTCTTGCTCCCAGGCAGACTAAATAACTTTTTGCCCGCTTTGAGGACAATACAGTGCCACTGACACGGCCTGCAACGAAAACATGCGGACTCTCCTTCACTGCAGCCGAGGTGAGTAAGACATTTAAACGTGTTAACCCTCGCAAGGCTGCAGGCCCAGACGGCATCCCCAGCCGCGCCCTCAGAGCATGCGCAGACCAGCTGGCCGGTGTGTTTACGGACATATTCAATCAATCCCTATACCAGTCTGCTGTTCCCACATGCTTCAAGAGGGCCACCATTGTTCCTGTTCCCAAGAGAGCTAAGGTAACTGAGCTAAACGACTACCGCCCCGTAGCACTCACTTCCGTCATCATGAAGTGCTTTGAGAGACTAGTCAAGGACCATATCACCTCCACCCTACCTGACACCCTAGACCCACTCCAATTTGCTTACCGCCCAAATAGGTCCACAGACGATGCAATCTCAACCACACTGCACACTGCCCTAACCCATCTGGACAAGAGGAATACCTATGTGAGAATGCTGTTCATCGACTACAGCTCGGCATTCAACACCATAGTACCCTCCAAGCTCGTCATCAAGCTCGAGACCCTGGGTCTCGACCCCGCCCTGTGCAACTGGGTACTGGACTTCCTGACGGGCCGCCCCCAGGTGGTGAGGGTAGGCAACAACATCTCCACCCCGCTGATCCTCAACACTGGGGCCCCACAAGGGTGCGTTCTGAGCCCTCTCCTGTACTCCCTGTTCACCCACGACTGCGTGGCCACGCACGCCTCCAACTCAATCATCAAGTTTGCGGACGACACAACAGTGGTAGGCTTGATTACCAACAACGACGAGACGGCCTACAGGGAGGAGGTGAGGGCCCTCGGAGTGTGGTGTCAGGAAAATAACCTCACACTCAACGTCAACAAAACTAAGGAGATGATTGTGGACTTCAGGAAACAGCAGAGGGAACACCCCCCTAGCCACATCGATGGAACAGTAGTGGAGAGGGTAGCAAGTTTTAAGTTCCTCGGCATACACATCACAGACAAACTGAATTGGTCCACTCACACAGACAGCATCGTGAAGAAGGCGCAGCAGCGCCTCTTCAACCTCAAGAGGCTGAAGAAATTCGGCTTGTCACCAAAAGCACTCACAAACTTCTACAGATGCACAATCGAGAGCATCCTGGCGGGCTGTATCACCGCCTGGTACGGCAACTGCTCCGCCCACAACCGTAAGGCTCTCCAGAGGGTAGTGAGGTCTGCACAACGCATCACCGGGGGCAAACTACCTGCCTTCCAGGACACCTACACCACCCGATGTTACAGGAAGGCCATAAAGATCATCAAGGACATCAACCACCCGAGCCACTGCCTGTTCACCCCGCTATCATCCAGAAGGCGAGGTCAGTACAGGTGCATCAAAGCTGGGACCGAGAGACTGAAAAACAGCTTCTATCTCAAGGCCATCAGACTGTTAAACAGCCACCACTAACATTGAGTGGCTGCTGCCAACACACTGACACTGACTCAACTCCAGCCACTTTAATAATGGGAATTGATGGGAAATGATGTAAATATATCACTAGCCACTTTAAACAATGCTACCTTATATAATGTTACTTACCCTACATTATTCATCTCATATGCATACGTATATACTGTACTCTATATCATCGACTGCATCCTTATGTAATACATGTATCACTAGCCACTTTAACTATGCCACTTTGTTTACATACTCATCTCATATGTATATACTGTACTCGATACCATCTACTGTATCTTGCCTATGCTGCTCTGTACCATCACTCATTCATATATCCTTATGTACATATTCTTTATCCCCTTACACTGTGTATAAGACAGTAGTTTTGGAATTGTTAGTTAGATTACTTGTTGGTTATTACTGCATTGTCGGAACTAGAAGCACAAGCATTTCGCTACACTCGCATTAACATCTGCTAACCATGTGTATGTGACAAATAAAATTTGATTTGATTTGATTTGAGGCAGAGAATCCCAGTGGAAAGAGGGGAACCGGCCAGGCAGAGACAGCAAGGGCGGTTCGTTGCTCCAGAGCCTTTCCGTTCACCTTCACACTCCTGGGCCAGACTACACTCAATCATATGACCCACTGAAGAGATGAGTCTTCAGTAAAGACTTAAAGGTTGAGACCGAGTTTGCGTCTCTTACATGGGTAGGCAGACCATTCCATAAAAATGGAGCTCTATAGGAGAAAGCCCTGCCTCCAGCTGTTTGCTTAGAAATTCTAGGGACAATTAGGAGGCCTGCGTTTTGTGACCGTAGCGTACGTGTAGGTATGTACGGCAGGACCAAATCAGAGAGATAGGTAGGAGCAAGCCCATGTAATGCTTTGTAGGTTAGCAGTAAAACCTTGAAATCAGCCCTTGCCTTGACAGTAAGCCAGTGTAGGGAAGCTAGCACTGGAGTAATATGATCAACATTTTTGGTTCTAGTCAGGATTCTAGCAGCCGTATTTAGCACTAACTGAAGTTTATTTAGTGCTTTATCCGGGTAGCCGGAAAGTAGAGCATTGCAGTAGTCCAACCTAGAATGCTGCGTTTTACTTAGCTTTGCGACAGTATCAAAAAGGATTTGGGGATTATTCTTATTTTCCTCAATTAAGTTGGAAAAATAGGATGATCGAGCAGCAGTAAGGGCTCTTCGATACTGCACGGTACTGTCTTTCCAAGCTAGTCGGAAGACTTCCAGTTTGGTGTGGCGCCATTTCCGTTCCAATTTTCTGGAAGCTTGCTGGAGCTCGGGTATTTTCTGTATACCAGGGAGCTAGTTTCTTATGAGAAATGTTTTTAGTTTTTAGGGGTGTAACTGCATCTCGGGTATTGCGCAAGGTTAAATTGAGTTCCTCAGTTAGGTGGTTAACTGATTTTTGTCCTCTGACGTCCTTGGGTAGACAGAGGGAATCTGGAAGGACATCAAGGAATCTTTGTGTTGTCTGTGAATTTATAGCACGACTTTTGATGTTCCCTGGTTGGGGTCTGAGCAGATTATTTGTTGCAATTGCAAACGTAATAAAATGGTGGTCCGATAGTCCAGGATTATGAGGAAAAACATTAAGATCCACAACATTTATTCCATGGGACAAAACTAGGTCCAGAGTATGACTGTGACAGTGAGTAGGTCACGAGACATGTTGGACAAAACCCACTGAGTCAATGATGGCTCCGAACGCCTTTTGGAGTGGGTCTGTGGACTTTTCCATGTGAATATTAAAGTCACCAAAGATTAGAATATTATCTGCTATGACTACAAGGTCCGATAGGAATTCAGGGAACTCAATGAGGAATGCTGTATATGGCCCAGGGGGCCTGTAAACAGTAGCTATAAAAAGTGATTGAGTAGGCTGCATAGATTTCATGACTAGAAGCTCATAAGACGAAAACGTCATCATTTTTTTGGTGTAAATTTAAATTTGCTATCGTAAGTGTTAGCAACACCTCTGCCTTTGCGGGATGCACGGGGGATATGGTCACTAGTGTAGCCAGGAGGTGAGGCCTCATTTAACACAGTAAATTCAACAGGCTTAAGCCATGTTTCAGTCAGGCAAATCACATCAAGATTATGATCAGTGATTAGTTCATTGACTATAATTGCCTTTGAAGTAAGGGATCTAACATTAAGTAGCCCTATTTTGAGATGTGAGGTATCATGATCTCTTTCAATAATGACAGGAATGGAGGAGGTCTTTATCCTAGGGAGATTGCTAAGGCAAACACCGCCATGTTTAGTTTTGCCCAACCTAGGTCGAGGCATAGACACGGTCTCAATGGGGATAGCTGAGCTGACTACACTGACTGTGCTAGTAGCAGACTCCACTATGCTGGCAGGCTGGTTAACAGCCTGCTGCCTGGCCTGCATCCTATTTCATTGTGGAGCTAGAGGAGTTAGAGCCCTGTCTATGTTGGTAGATAAGATGAGAGCACCCCTCCAGCTAGGATGGAGTCCGTCACTCCTCAGCAGGTCAGGCTTTGTCCTGTTTGTGGGTGAGTCCCAGAAAGAGAGCCAATTATCTACAAATTCTATCTTTTGGGAGGGGCAGAAAACAGATTTCAACCAGCGATTGAGTTGTGAGACTCTGCTGTAGAGCTCATCACTCCCCCTAACTGGGAGGGGGCCAGAGACAATTACTCGATGCCGACACATCTTTCTAGCTGATTTACACGCTGAAGCTATGTTGCGCTTGGTGATCTCTGACTGTTTCATCCTAACATCGTTGGTGCCGACGTGGATAACAATATCTCTATACTCTCTACACTCGCCAGTTTTAGCTTTAGCCAGCACCATCTTCAGATTAGCCTTAACGTCGGTAGCCCTGCCCCCTGGTAAACAGTGTATGATCGCTGGAGGATTCGTTTTAAGTCTAATACTGCGGGTAATGGAGTCGCCAATGACTAGAGTTTTCAATTTGTCAGAGCTAACGGTGGGAAGCTTCAACGTCTCAGACCCCGTAACGGGAGAAGTAGAGACAAGAGAAGGCTCGGCCTCTGACTCCGACTCGTTGCTTAATGGGGAAAACCGGTTGAAAGTTTCTGTCGGCTGAATGAACAACACCGGTTGAGCATTCCTACAGCATTTCCCTCCAGAAACCGTGAGAAAGTTGTCCAGCTGTGGGGACCGTGCGAGGGGTTTTATACTAACATTACTATCTGTACTTACTGGTGGCACAGACGCTGTTTCATCCTTTATAACACTGAAATTACCCTTGCCTAACGATTGCGTCTGAAGCTGGGCTTGTAGCACAGCTATCCTCGCCGTAAGGCGATCGTTCTCCTGTATATTATGAGTACAGCGACTGCAATTATAGTCAATGAGCTGTTTTAACTCACCACAAATGTCCCTGATCATTTTGATGACGTTCTCTCTCTGTGGGAGGAGGAAGAAAACGTTATTAAGATATAAAAATATGGTTGAGAGACTTAACAAAGGTGCCATTATGAAACAGTATGCATTTTGTGCTCTACTCACTGTCAGGCCAGGTTCCCCCTTCTCACCAGATTTCCCCTGCAAGTTTGGACACAGGTTAGCAATCAACATATAAATGAACCATGAAATAAATTCTCCCTTGTCTCCTTTCCGCCCACAGTCTCCACCAATCCCCCTGTGTACAGTAATATGACAGTAATGTTAAGCACATCAACAAGGACATTTATAGTGAACAGCAAATGGTTGTGTGTGTCCATGTTGTCATTGAACCGGTCTGTGTGTGTTTGTTTGGCAGTTACAGCCCTGTGTGGGTCAGGGTTCAATTCCCACAGGGATAAAAAGTGTTGGCTAAGTTTGTACCTTTTCTCCTGGAAAGCCATCCCCTGGAGGCCCCCGAGGGCCCATTGGCTCCTGGAACCCAGGCTCCCCCTGAAGGTCACAAGAAGACCAGACTAATGATTAGCATGGTTAATCACGGCTAATGTTATAACAGCTCACAACACTGTATACAGCGGCACACAGAATATTGTGCCACGTCAGTGTGATAGTACCAAAACCAATTTCCCTCTGAACATACAGATAACTGGGGCGGCAGGTAGCCTAGTGGTTAGAGCGTTGGGCCAGTAACCGAAATGTTGCTAGTTTGACATCCCTGAGCTGACAAGGTAAAAATCTGTTGTTCTACCCCTGAACAAGGCAGTTAACCCACTGTTCCTAGGCCGTCATTGTAAATAAGAATGTGTTCTTAACTGACTTGCCTAGTTACATAAAGGTAAAATAAAATGATGATCATTATCGCACACCCCACCATGCCAGTCCAGTATGATAATGTGCCCCTACCTTGGGCTCCTGGGATACCTGGTGGACCTGGCTGGCCCACAGAAACCTGCAAAACACACAAACATTAGTTCAGTTCCACATGACAATTTTCCAAAAGAAAATATTTTGACCTTTTTTTAAAGGGGCACTGGTATTGAAAAGAAACAAGAGATGTTGACAATATGTGTCTGCAAACAGATCTACAGCAAATGAAGGGTCTATGCCAGGGTGTAGGTTCTAGGCGTAGGCGCTAGAGGTAGGAGCTAGGGGGTAGGAGCTAGGAGCTAGGCGTAGGAGCCAGGGTTAGGGGCTAGGGCAGGGGTGGGCAAACTTTTTGGCTCGAGGACCACATTGGGATGTTGCAATTCAACGGAGGGATGCATTTTTGGGGGGACCAATTGTTTGTTAAAATCAATTTGCAGGGGCATCCCGAGTGGCGTAGCGTTGACTGGGAGACCCATGAGGCGGCGCACAATTGGCTCAGTGTCATCCGGGCTAGGAGAGGGTTTGGCATAGGAGAGGGTTTGGCAGGCCAAGATTTCCTTGTCCCATCGTGCTCTAGCGACTCCAGTGGTGGGCCGGGCTCATGTACGGTGACACGGTCGCCTGGTGTACGGTGTTTCTTCCGACACATTGCTTCCGAAATAATATCCTATTGGTGAGCCAACTGGTAAATGCAGAGGGTCTTTTACTCAGTTATAAGGAAATCTTATCACTTTACAAGGTCCCTGTAACACCTAAAGATTTTGCAATTGTTTTAGATGCCGTTCCCTCAGGTGTTGCTTTATTATTCAGGAACGTGTCAAGACCTGACCCTCAGAGCCTACCTTCCGTTGACCCTGTTGACTCATCAGTAGGAAAGATTTGTTTCTCTTTTGGTCCATTCAACAACGGAGCGATTACAAACCTTGTTTCAGCAGGATGTTGTATCTATCTATACCTTATGTCATGCCTTATTGGAATGGATTTATTGATAATATCTGTTGGAAAAAAGTTTGGATGTTGCCACACACATACCTACTTGTTAACAAAATTAAGGAAGTTTCCTTTAAAATTATTCATAAATATTATCCTGCCAACCACTATATGAAGAAGTTAGGAGCTGACCTGTGAGAATCTGTTCTCATTAAGGAAAACATCAACTCAAATGGCTCCTTTTGTAAGGACCACCCAGAAACAGTGTTGCATCTTTTTTGGCATTGTATTCATGCAAGAAAACTGCGGCAAGACATTAGTAGATTTATAATTGAACACATTTATGATGATCTTACACTATGGCGGAGAGATGTACTGCTTGGATTCTTTATCGACGATAGAAGTAAGCTGAAACATTTTTATGTAATTCATTTCATTATTCTTTTGGCCAAATTTCATATTCACAAATGTAAATTTACAAACAAATAAACACATTTTCTTATCTTACAAAAAGAAATTGCACTGTATTTTAAGACAATTAAATACTCTACTAACAAAAAAGCTGTTAGAATAATGAGTGTATGTATGTCCCTTAAGGTCCTTGTGTAATGTGATATTGTACCCCAGCCCAACTGTCCATTGTATATTATGTATATATACTTGTGTTCCCACATGTACTTCCTGTATTGATTTGTTAATAAAAAACAGAATAAAAAAGATGCGGTGTGGACTTGTCATTCCCAATCGTCATCACTCACCGCTGCTATCAAATGGACTGATGCTAGCCACAAGTTCTGACTGAGCTCAATTGTCATGGAACGCGTATACAGCGATGAATTTCTCTCTCTTTCATACAAACTTATAACGAGGACCGCTCACAATGTGTTTTGTGTGTGGAAGTGCTTAGTAATGAGTCTCTCATAACGAACAAATTAATAAAACGACACGTCCTGACCAAACATCCACAGCTCATGGATGTGATCAATCCGTTTATTCCAGTTCAGAATGAAAATGATTTCTTGTATTTTAACAGCAACAGTTCCAACCTAGACAGATATGTAAGAGTGTTTTTAATGGGGGAAAATTAACATGAATATATATGGATATTTAATTTCATTGTTATTTGTTTTTGTCTATATTGCATTTGTTTTAGGCATAAGTGCAATGAAATGTACTGATATTTATATTTGTTGCATATTTTTCTATGCTTGGGTCCCAGGAAAACACCGAATTTCTCATTTGGGTCCCAGGCTGAAAACGTTGAAGAACCCCTGACCTAAACGACTATTAATATACTTAGTCAGACTGTCGTTCTTCTTTTCCCCCAGGGCCCAGAATGTTGTTCAGATCACATCGTATCATTTCACTACATCTACCCTGTAGAGATGTACACGCTGGAATACTTCACCTATCATCTACGGCCCTATGGATACAAGTACAGGTACAACCCTGATGCTGTAGCAGCTGAAATTGAGAGTAACACCACCACACCTGTCTCTGCTTAACACAGAGATATCACAGACGGACTACTGCACTGAAGAAAGAACTTATTAGTGTGTCATGTTTAAATGCCGAAACAACAGCCTGACATTGCCACTCTCTTTGGTAAGCTGAGCAATGAGACTGAGGAAATGGAACCACTCTCAAATTCACTGACATGGTAGTTTTAAACATATTTTGAAGCTATACATTATTTACATAGACAACAAATACATGAACAATAGAGTAATATAGTTTTTTTGTGACAGGGGGAGACAGTTGTACTAAGTTGAGTTCTTTCTGTTGATAGAGTTTCACATTTCCTTTTTAATTTTGTAAAGGTAAAATGTAAAAATGTATATATTCTTCAGTCAAGTGTATATATTTTTTACAACTTACAGTAAAACAGAGGATAACATGATATTTTGTTAAAATTCAAATAGAAGTATGTACTTAATGTGTTCTCCAGATTTCTGTAGGTCTAGTGAAATATTCAATTCAGATTGTTAGCTAAAGATTACATTTTGACTTAAGTTCAGTACACAACAGATCATTTTATGTCATGAGACTCCTGACCTGTGAGAATCTGTTCAGTGTTTTTGGTTTGGAAGTTAAGGTGTCTTTTAATGGACAATTATTTGAAGCAACACAATGAGTAAAAACAAGGGTGTGTGAAAATAAAAAAATATAAAGAGGTTGAATATTTGTACAGTACAGGGGGTAGTTCACAGACTACATAAAGAACACAATAGAGAAATAGAGTATACAGGTCCTCTCTGGAGCATCAGTGTAGCAGTGCTGTCGTTCACCTGATCTTTGGTCAAACTGTAACTGATAGAGAGGCTGTGTCCCGATTCTCCACCCTTATCCCAAAGTATGCACTTACACACTCCACATCCTTGGGAGAGTTGGGATGCAGCCATAGATAGATAGCCCATGTCCTCAGTGCATCCCTCTGACATCAACATTGGGAAATGTGCAGGCTTTGCACACGGCCCAACTCTCTTTCAACAAAGCACAACTGTCTGTTTCTTGCGAGAACTGGTTTTGTAACATTATGATGTAATCTGAACAAGGAAACAGATCTGAGCCTACCATAGACAAACCATTTATAGTGAGTGTATGGAATGTGTGAAGAAATCCATGTACAGATAAGATATACAGCAGCGTACTCTCCAGGGCTGTGCCAAGATACACAGTTTAACACAGACTGTCATCAACCTCAAGCTAATTTCAAGCTATCAAATGATTAAATAGTCATCCAGGGAGTGTCAAAATATAACTTTTTCCCAAATGTAACTTTAAACAGGCCATGCAGTGAGAATAGTTGGGATGTGATGACATTATCTATAATGTTTAAATAGTTTAATACTGTAACTATGGTGACTGCTTTACATGCAATGCATTTTCACACTGTTTAAACTCAAATACTTACATTTTAAATAATCGCTGCTCTCTCACAGACTTCATAAACCAAAGGGTTATATAAAGGTTTTTAACATCATCGAGTTATTGTCAAAGCAATTTTGGCCCTGTTCCATGCCGATCTACAGAAATCAAGACATCCCCATCACAAACCCCTTAAGGGGCTCTTCATTTGTCTTGTTAGAATAGGTCCCTTGTCTGTTCCTGCCACACTCTGATTGGTTTCACCTGTCTTTGTGCTTGTCTCCACCCCCTCTAGGTCTTGCCCATCTTCCCCATTATCCCCTGTGCATTGATACCTGTGTTCTCTGTCTGTTTCCAGTTTGTCTTGCCAGCATGTTTTCCCGTCTTCCTGTTTTCTCAAGTTTCTGTTTACTAGTTTCCCGGTTCTGACCATTCTGCCTGCCCTGACCCCGGGCCTGCCTGCCGTTCTGTACCTGCCTGACTCTGACCCGATTACAAACCTCTGCCTGCCCTAGACCTGTCTTTTGCCTGCCCCCTGTTTGGGTCAATAAACATCTGTGATTCTAGCTGTCTGCATCTGGGTCTTATCCTGAGTTCTGGTAGTTATTTTATCAATGTATTTAGATAGGCCTATGTTATTTGCATGGATTCCATGTTGTATTGACTGCTATGAGTGTCAGTGTAAATAAAACTCAACTAGAACCATATACTAGGCAGTCTAGCATCTAGTCTTGAACTTGATTTAGAGTCTGATGACAAACATCTCAATGCCGGCAGCGTCCTCAGGCTGCACTGCATCACGCCGGTCTGCGTGCCCATCGGCTAGTACCACGGCGACTTTATGAACACCAGGCCGCGAGGCCTGGAACAGCTGGTTGGCTCTCAAGATGGCACTACCCATAAAGGTGCCCTCGCCCAGGTATAGCATCTTCCTCACAGCAGTCAGAGAAATTACATAGATTGAGAGAAATTACATGGACGGACAGACAGACAGACAGACAGACAGACAGACACAGACAGACAGACAGACAGACAGACAGACAGACAGACAGACAGACAGACAGACAGACAGACAGACAGACAGACAGACAGACAGACAGACTTTTTGCTTTCTACATTTGACAGTTCCTATTGGTAATCATCACTAGTACGTCAACTGAGTGAACTAACATCAGACAGAAAAAGGATACAGCAGAATG